>NW_027182254.1:0-2500 GCF_029961685.1 Aristolochia californica
AGGAAGAGCACCCTCATCTTATTCAATTGGACCCCTTCCATAACTAGTTACAGAGCCATAAATGAAAGTTTATTGCATCGAGCCCCAGGACATTAACATTCAGGATCTATAATCTGGTATATATGGATAGGGAAAAACAACCAATGGAGTTCGTCTACAAAGGCTATGTCCATGCTCTTCGGATCCAAAGGCAGGCGGTAATCGAATCATTAAGAGAGAAGATGCTCCGCTTGGCCCTCTTTATCTATTCATTTTTGAAAATGAAATTCAAAGAATCGTTAGGCGCCTGCAAATCCGAGCTGGGCAAGGAAGGCGGGGAAAGGAAAAGAGGTAAGGGATCTTTACTGCTTGCTCCTTTTCCGCAACTCGGTTTTTAGACTCAGATGAGAAAACACTTTCTTCATGATAGGTGATGGGATAGGAGCTCGAAATTTGGATGCAGCAGGTCGGCGTGCAGCCGCGCCTCGCTGTGTTGGAAGACCTAGGAGGAGACAGAATAACTCCTTCGCCAGAGCAGTCAGTGGAGTTTGTCGAAACCCGCATTACTGATACAGACCTGGTGCATTTGTCGGCAACCTGGCAAATCGGGGGAAGGTGGCTGGGCTCTGTAAGCTCGACCTCATCGTGTCCGGGGGGTTGTTCCATGCTGCGGGCCATCCCTACATGCTGCGGTTGGGCGCCGCTCGTCAAAGCCTTAGCTGTTAGACTTAACAGGAAGTTCATTCATCATTCAACATGGTGTCCGGGAAGGCGGGGACCGTACTAGACTCGTCTCCGGCGGGAAAGGCCCTGGGAATTGAGTACTCCGGGGACGTACAGGAGGAATGGTCGAAGGATTTCGCATCAGAGGTTGGAAAACATCGTCTTCACCGAACCATTCCCTCTATTTACTTTAGCCAATGAGCCTCCCCTAACCTGGTCGAAATTTATGTATGTGAATGGTGAACTTCTCCACCCCGGCTCGCGGATCTAGTGGTTGCGGAAACGCCTGCCTTGTTCGGGAATCACCTTTTTTTTTAGGTCGGGAGAATGAATGAGCTTGCTTGCAAAAAGAAGTCATCATCTATACAGCCGTTTCACTGCCCGACTTAGGAAAGGAGAAATTTAGATCGTACGATAGATAGGTGAATTTACTTAAAAGTTGTTCGTGAATACAATTTCCATAATTGCATTTAGAACCATTTTTGAACCTAAAAGAAAAAGAGAGAAAGGAGGTTTCAATTTCATTCTTCCTTCATAGAATTGGAGCTTTCTGTTGCCCGCCCCATCTCGAAGTAGTCGAGGGGAAAAATAATTGAGAAAAACGAATCGGAGCATCTTATATGCAAAATGCTCCTGAAAAGGAGGTGGTTCGAGTCGAGAAATTCCTACCATTCGACGGTTTCGGAGTTCAATGATAAGCGGCAGGTTACGAGGATTCCAGCTCGGCTGGTGGCAGGATTTTCAATGGATCAGGTAGGGCATCCGTTTACGGCGTGGGTGGGATCAGCATACATTTAGGGTAGGGAATCCGCATCAGCGGGGGGAGAAGCAGCAGTTGCAGATCAAATCCACTCGACTGAATAAGCTAGGTCATCAGGTTCTTCATCCCATGAGCATCTTGCTCTATGGAATATGAATCTCTACTACAAACAGAAGGTTCCTCCTTCCTATCACAGAAAGTGCGTCTTTTGCCAACAAGCAACGGACTGAGCGCCTAGCGCGCGTTGCGCTAACGCGCTTGAGTTTGATTGCTCCCTTCGCACACGCCGACGGGCACAGCAAGTCACGATCACGGCATGGCTAGCATGAATGCATCTCGCAGTAAACCCCACTAGGAATAGTGATTACCACTACAGGACAGATAATCCAACCGTCACCCTAGTCACTTTTATGGCCTTGCCAACCTAAACGGCTTTAATAGGAAGGGATTTATAGTAACCTGAATGGCTGGCCGTACTAATAATAGTAGACGTTATCATAATGATGGACATAGCTTAGCTTTCCGGCTTTACTAGCTTTATGACTTGGCTATCGGCCTGGCCGCCTCGTTGCTGGGAAATTTCTCGTTGTGAACATGGCATTTAGTTGGTCATTTCTGATATAGAATGTATAGGGTTGGTGTGGCCCGGTCGAATCTACATCAATAACCGATTCATCATTTGGCTGGCGAATGAATTTGCTGGGCCGCATTTGTCGTAAGTTTATAGGCCAGTATAGCCAGTTGTGAATGCCCTGTTAGGGTACGCTAGTGACTTTTGCAGACTTTCTTAGATGATAACCGTCTGTGTTTATTCATGCCAAGTCTTTCTAACCCTTACCTTAATATAATACCAAGGGCTTGACGCGCACAAGCCTACGTAATGGGGGCACTTGCTGCCCACGACCTCTGCAGCTGCTAGCGCACAAGCACCTTACCTTTACGCAATAGGCGCTTCTCGCTTGCCCTATTGTGCCCTATTGTTATAAGCGTCCAAAGTAGCAGATAACATTTCTCTTTCATATTAAAGTCTCAGTCCGA
>NW_027182254.1:7500-20000 GCF_029961685.1 Aristolochia californica
AAGGCGGGGGGTTAACCATTCCGAAGTCTTGAAAGGGCCTGCTACATGCCTGTAAGGGAGAGAAGAACTATCCGGTAGAGCGACTAAGAATCCTTTGGTGCCACAGGTATCTCTTTAGACTTTGAGAGGAACGAAGTGCATAACGTTCACCGTCCAAGGTAGGCAGTCCTTCCAACTAAAGAGGGAGAAGCCGGGCACTGGTAGGTCTAAGCCCTTGCGTTACTAGAAGAGCAGGAAATTTCGAAATCTAATGAATTTAGAATGATAATGAATTGAAGAAATGAGAATGAAAGAAAGAATGAAATGCAAATTCATTCAATTCTAATTCAAGAAAGAAGACATCCTTGCAAATGAATGAAATGAGAATGAATTGAATAAAGACGAATGAAAGAAAGAAGACTATTTTCACTTGCAAATTCATGTTACAATTCATGAAATGCAATTCATTTCTTCAATGAGAATGAAAGAAAGAGAAAGATAAAGAAAGAAGACAAAGAATGAAATGACAATGAATGAAATGAATTGAATAAAGACGAATGAATTTCTTCAATGAGAATGAAAGAAAGAAGACATCTGATCTTAGAAAGAAAGAAGTCTGTTTTTAGAATTTCTAAATATAATGAATTTAGGAATGATAATGAATAAAGAAAACATATTGGCTTAACATATTGAACGAAATTAAAGACAAAAATGATGTAATCATGTTTTGGGGGTTTATCCATTTCTACACCTATCCATATGGATCCGGGAATACGTTGTATTTTAATCTGATCTGTTCATTTTGATTTCATTTTGATGTTTATAGTGGTGAGATCAATTCCGAAGCACTTTTATTTGTTATTATAGCAGACAGAATTCCATTGGTTTAATTAGGGACTCCCCGATGCATCTTTACTCTAGCTACTCCACAAAAAAAGCAAGCCGGGGTAATACCGAGTCAGTCCTTAAATTGATTTGTGGCCATCGAGGAGCCGTATGAAGCGGAGGTCTCATGTACGGTTCTGGAATAGCGATAGGAACAGTGATGTTATCATCGACTATAATTATCTAACAGTTCAAGTACGATTGATATAGTTGAGGCACAGTCTAAATATGGTTTTTTGGGGTGGAATCTTTGGCGCCAACCCATAGGGTTTCTAGTTTTTATAGTTTCTTCCCTAGCAGAATGTGAGAGATTACCCTTTGATTTACCAGAAGCGGAAGAGGAATTAGTAGCAGGTTATCAAACCGAATATTCGGGTATCCAATTTGGTTTATTTTACATTGCGTCTTACCTAAATCTACTAGTTTCTTCATTATTTGTAACAGTTCTGTACTTGGGGGGGTGGAATTCCTCTATTCCGTACATATTCATTCCGAAGCTTTTCGGAATAAAGAAACCTGGTGGGGTCTTTGGAACGACAATTAGTATCTTCATTACGTTAGCTAAAGCTTATTTGTTCCTGTTCATTCCTATCACAACAAGGTGGACTTTACCTAGGATGAGAATGGACCAACTATTAAATCTTGGATGGAAATTTCTTTTACCTGTTTCTCTAGGTAATCTATTATTGACAACTTCTTTCCAACTCCTTTCGCTGTAACAGAATATGAAATTCTAGGTTCATAACCTCTCTCAAGCAAGAGAAAGAAACATCAAATTATTCATGGATATCCACGATATGTTCCCTATGGTGACTGGGTTCATGAATTATGGTCAACAAACAGTACGAGCTGCAAGGTACATTGGTCAAAGTTTCATGATTACTTTATCCCACGCGAATCGTTTACCTGTAACTATTCAATATCCTTATGAGAAATTGATCACATCAGAGCGTTTCCGCGGTCGAATCCACTTTGAATTTGAGAAATGTATTGCTTGCGAAGTATGTGTTCGTGTATGTCCCATAGATTTACCTGTTGTTGATTGGAGATTGGAAACAGATATTAGAAAGAAACGGCTGCTTAATTATAGTATTGATTTCGTAATCTGTATATTTTGTGGCAACTGCGTCGAGTATTGTCCAACAAATTGTTTATCAATGACTGAGGAATATGAACTTTCTACTTATGATCGTCACGAATTGAATTATAATCAAATTGCTTTGGGTCGTCTACCAGTGTCAATAATGGGGGATTACACAATTCAAACAAACAATTATGAATATGAATTCCACTCAAATAAATCAAAATAGCCGCGGATAAACCCCTTTTCTTTTTTCAATAATGATAATGATTACAGACCAAATTACTAAGATTCTGTTTTGATCATTCATTGTCATTTCATTCTTTCTTTCATTTTGGTTCGGCAGTAACCACAAATCATAAATATAACTACTGATTTGTGGGAATCATGGCTTGATTTGAATTGAAAATGGAATGAATATATCTGTGGTGATTTCGAAATATACAATTCCGAACTACACTTTCACTTTCAGATACAGAAGTGGGATTGGTCCAATAACAGTATCTACGTCAATCCACATCCCATTAAGATTTCATTCAATTAAGAACGTATCATCATAGACAAGAAAAAAATAGGGTAACCCCCTTTTCCTGGCCCGGTCAGTAAGGTCATGAAAGATTTCTACTTTATTTATCTCTTATTTGACGCATAATGGATTTACCTGGACCAATACATGATATTCTTTTAGTATTTCTGGGATCAGGACTTATATTAGGAAGTCTCGGAGTGGTATTACTTACGAGTCCAATTTTGTCTGCCTTTTCTTTGGGATTGGTTCTTGTTTCTATATCCTTATTCTATATTCCATCTAACTCCTATTTTGTAGCTGCTGCACAGCTCCTCATTTACGTGGGGGCCGTAAATGTCTTAATCATATTTGCCGTGATGTTCATGAAAGGTTCAGAATATTCCAATTCTTTCTCTCTTTGGACCGTTGGGGATGGGGTTACTTCACTGGTTTGTACAAGTATTTTGTTTTCATTAATTACTACTATCTTAGATACGTCATGGTACGGGATTATTTGGACTACAAGATCAAGCCAGATTATAGAACAGGACCTGATAAGTAACGTTCAACAAATTGGGATTCATTTATCAACGGATTTTGATCTTCCATTTGAACTTGTTTCTATAATTCTTTTAGTTGCTTTGATAGGTGCAATTGCTATGGCTCGTCAGTAAAAAAGAGTTAGGATTCGAAAGAAAAAATCAAAGAAAAAAAAGAAAAAAAGAGAGACATGAATTTGCATTTCATTCTTTCTTCAATTTCTAAAATGAATTAGAATTTCTAAATTGAATTATCATTCGAAATGAATTACATGATGTTTTATTTATGAATTAGAATTTCTAAATGAATTAGAATTGAATTCAAGCATGAATGATAACATGAATTTGCATTTCATTCTTTCTCATTCTCTCTGATTTTTTGAAGCTTGTCAAAAAGTGCCCCTCTGTAGTAAAGGTGCTCCGCCCCTTGTAGTAAGAGAGCCTACGGCGCCTCTGTAGTAAAGGGGCAAGAGCCAAACAAGCTCATTTCTGTGCGCACAGGCGTGCGAGTATAGCAAGTGGTACGCGAAGCAAGCCTAGCTAATGCTCACGCCCAAAGTCGCGGCTATAAAGCGCCTTTACGCGGCCTCTGCTGGTCTAAGAGTGCCCGGCGGCTTGTGCGCTAGATGCTAGCGCAGGCACAAGACCTTTGAATGCAAACAAAGAATAGCGAGACCACATATAAAAAGGGAGATTCATTCCCTTCTGTAGGTAGTAGGTGTAGGTCTTTCCAGCCGGATTCATTAATGCAATGGAACTCCAGAACTTTTTGAACTTGCCTTGTTTTGAAATAGATATGAAAATCTGAATCTTTCAGAAGCTGGCATCGCTAGTTGACTCCTCCTCGTCGACAGCCAGCAGTTGCCGGCCTAGCCTTCCTTGCCTTCAGCCTAGCAGCCTTGTCTTAGCTAGCCCTTTCGGACTAGCAGACTTGCTTTCCTCGCCTTGCTTCAGACTAGCTGCCAAGCCTGGCCGCCGTTAGCTCTTTCGGACTAGCCTTTTGAAGCTTTCTCGCTTCCTCCAAAAGGGGAACACCAGCTAAGGCACTAATTACAGCAACAGCTAATACCGTTCCTCCCCTATCTCTTAAAGCTTCTGCCTTCAGACTTGCCTTGCTTTCCTGCCCTCGGCCTTCAGACGGGATGCTCTAGTTGCTGCTGCTCTTAGCTGAATGCCTTGCTTCGCCCTACAGCTAGTGGAGACAACGACTAAAAAGATTGACGACAGGAGAACACCTTGGCTTTACGACTTTTCTGTTATTACTAATCCTTCCCTTCGCCTTCGGTCTGGACTAATGCTTCTTCATGTCTGCCATTAGCTGCTTTAAGGCTAGTGTAACGGAGGGCTTCCTCGCAAGAAGCTTTATAGTCAGGGGCGGCTTGTTTGGCTTTCTTCTTTCTGACTCATAGGACTAATGACCTTCTTTCTTTTCCGTACGCTAGGGTCGTTCGGGCGGAAAACCGAGTTGCGTACAGGGTTTTGCTTAGTCCTTCGGACCTTTCAATCTCGCTACTTTATTAGCTAGGGCCGCTCGCACGCTTTAAGGGCTGTTGAAGGTATTGCACTACGAAAGACTCCTGCCGTTGCTAAAGGTAAGGTTTTAAAGCTTTCGCACACGCCCTTTACGCGAGAGGGCCATGGGGGGCCCTCTCGCTACAAGGGATTAAAGTTCCCCTCTTACGTAGGCTTGTGCGATGCCCCCTACTCTTAATAATGCCTTAAGCGCTCACCTTTTTAGTCTGGGTGATGGTCCAAGCTCATTAGCCTCTTGTAGTAATTGCGACGCGGCCTTCACGAATACAGTTTGTGAAGACGGCGGAGACGACCAGGGGACTCTAAAGTCTTCCTTGGAGGGTGAAAATCCTATTCCATCACCTTCATGCTTCTCTTCTGGAATAACAGGCTCGAGGCTGCCTTGCAGATCCTTGCCCAACCGCCAGCTTCTCGATACCTCCAATTATTCTCATTTTCCATGCTTTTGTGAGGTCAGCCCTTTGATCCAGCGGAATATCCAGAATTGACACTGCTCCATCGGGGCCAGCCCTCGCCTAATCTGGGAGGTAGAGCATTCAGGGCTGTCAGGAGGGAGCTCGTCGGCTAAAATGATAGGGATTTGCTCGGATACAGCCAGCTCTCGCTCTTCTCTTTTGACGGGCAGGACATTTGCCTTAACAACACTGCCGTTGTACGGAAACTTCAAGCATTGATGGTATGTAGAGGCCACTTGGCTTCGTGCAGCCACGGCCTCCCCAGTAACAGATTGAAGGAGCACTTGATATCCACACGAATTCCACTAACTCACAAGCAGGGCAAAAAGTCAAGTGTTGCCTACGCGCGTTAGAACAAGCTACGGCTTCAAAGTACTGACTATAAAGGGGCGCGCACCAAAGCGGAGAAGTCTTGCTTGCTTATGTTGTTTTGGCGTTTTTCAGCAGCTGTAGTTTTTCAGCTGCAGGCGCTGAATAGCCCCCCTCTTGCTACAGGGGCAGCAGACTGATAAGAGTGCCCCTACTTTGGGCTTGTGCGCTAGACTAGCTTTATAGTCCTGGGGTGCGAATGCAGCTTAAATTCAAAGTTTTTGAAAAATCTAGGATTTTGAATCATAGGCCTCCATATCTTAGTTTAAGTCTATTTTCTTTTCCCAAGACTGTTCCTCGGCATGCTGTGTCTTGGTCCCTGGAATCAAAGCAGCTTATCGGGGTCGAATCTCTTGTATCAACATCATGTTGAAACGCTCGGCCTTAACCACAGCACAGAACGAAGTGAACGCAGAATGCTGGTCTTTCTCTCCCCCCACTCAACCATTACTGCTTTTCCTTTTAGGTCCTGCTGCTCCTCCCGCCGCTGGTCTTTCGCCCTGTTGGTGTTTACCCGGAAGGGCTCCTGGGGGATTTCTTTCTACTCCCTCTTCCGTCCGCTTTCGTTTGAGCGCTCCCTTCATCTCCTCGAACGATCGAGGGAAAGCTACTCGATAACAGCCTTACTCCCTCCAGTCCAGATGACAGCATTGGCAGTGACGAAAATGAAATTGAAATTGTTTAATTTCTACGTTTTCTTTATTGAATTAGAATTTCTGAAATTCATTGCAAGGAAAGGATGTTCAACAAGGATGTCTTCTTTCTTTCATTCTCATTTCTTCAATTCTTTCTTTCATTCGTCTTTATTCAATTCATTCTCATTTCATTCATTTGCATTTCATTCTTTCATTCGTCTTTATTCAATTCAATTCATTTCTTCAATTCTCATTCTGAAATAAAACAAAGAAAGAAAAAGAATGCCAAACGCTTGCTAAGTCACGTACGGCGGGCAGTGAAAACGCGAGATAAGGCTGCAAGTGCCCCCCTCTTACTACAAGCTGGCTCGCATCGCTTTGAGCGCTTCGCTCGCAGGCGTGAGCGCAGGAAACAAGCCTACGCTTTTTGGCCTATTCTTGCTGGATTCCCCTGCATGATCGGTAGGTCCGCTAGAAGTGCCTCAGCTAGTGAAGTAGTTGAGCCTCGAAAGCCTACTTACCAACCAAACTTGCGATCGTCGGTAGCCGCAGAACTCGTTTAGGTGGCTGTTCGCCTTTGGATCTTCACTTCAATAGTTGTCTAAGATAGCAGCGGCGGTAGATTGGGGAATGCTAATCTAATAGAGGAATTCTAATCTTTCCAGGAAAGCCTCTTCTTTCTGGTCTCCATCAAGTGGATTCTTCACCTGGACAAAGATAAGGAGAGGAAGAGATAGAATTCTGGAGAGAATTGATCGTATGCTAGTAAGTGAGGAGGCGCTGTCTTTTGTCAAGGTCAAACGTCAAGTGATTCCTAATTCTATATCTGACTTCCGCCCGGATTAATCAGTCTCCTACCCTTGGTCCTATCCCGTCCCGTTCAGATTAGAACGGAACTGGCTCATTCACCCCGAATGCAGGGAGCAATCAAACTCAAGCGCGAAAGCCGTAGCGCGTTTGGCATTCTTTTTCTTTCTTTTGAAATTCAATTTCATTCATTGTAATTTCATTCTTTGATTTTCGATACAGATAGGTACACTGAACACCAACCCAATCTCGACAATCAAAGTACAAGCAACGGGGTAAAATAGATTTAAAAAGAAGAAGAATTATACATATAATTCGTTCAAAAAGGAATTTAGAAATGAGAATTCAAGAAAGAAATGTAAAGAATTTCAGAAATTCTAATGAAAGAAATAAGACATCCTTGCAAATTCATTCATCAATTTAGAAAGATAATGAAAGAATGAAATGCAAATTCATTCATCAATGAGAATGAAAGAAAGAAGACATCTTAGCCAAGTAGAAAGAAAACATCTTGCGTTTTCAGGCTTGAAGCGAGCCAGAAAGCGCTCAAGCCTCCGCCTATGAAAAGCCGTTGCGCCCCTTTGATTTCAGTTCGGTCAGGCCGAAAGGGCCTATACCTATCTATTCACATTACCTGGACCCGTGGATTCAGGGTCTTCGGAAGCTTCGTCTCTACCTTGAGATTCGGCAAGTGACCTAGGTAAATGATTACTCTTCTACGGTCTCAGTCCGGAATGAGGCTTTAGCTGCTGCTTTGGATGCTGCTGCGGGAAATGCGACTTCGGAAGAAAAGAAATATCTTATTTCGAGAGAAACTAGAACTATGGGTTCAGGAAAAACCGAGCCCGAGAGCTTACTTGCAGCTTTAGTGCCCGCTTAGCTATTATTAGAATTATTCTCATAATTCATTCTAATTATAATAAAAAAAGAAAAAAGAGATTCCTTGGGATTGTTCTTGGGCTTGGCGAGGCATTCTTCGTGTTAGGGACTTCGCTACATGGTGTATCCGACATCTCATTGGAGATGGGTCCACCACTAATTTATGGTTCGACCCGTGGCTCCCGGTGGGCCGCCTTATTGATTCTTTTGGGGATAGATTACGCAATGATACCGCTTTGTCTAGTGTTGCGAAGGTCTCGGAAATTATTGAAGAAGGGCGGTGGGGAAGGTAGATAGCGAGCGAGTGGGTCAAGATGTGGGAGGACTTCACTGGCAAAGAGTGAGTTGCCGGGGTAGGGGAATGAGTTTCAACAGAATATGAAGGGAAAGGGAAGGAGAATTGAGCAAGCTTTGAAGGTCACAGGCTACACTTAGCTATTATTCTCAGATATCATTCATATTATAATGTTATGTTCTTTGCCCTACTGTTTGAAGTCTGGCTTTCTTCATAAGTCATCAAGGATCTTAGCCAAACGGTGACCGGCTTTCGCGAAAGCACTTTGGGCGCAGGTTTCTCGATCAACTAGCTTACTAAATGAAGAAAGACACTGTTATTATATACGAAATTAAGATAAGATAGAGAAGAAGAAGCACGAGTTGAACGGAGCGAGGAGCAGGAGCGCAGTGCGTGCCCGAGAGCAGTAGCAAGCATGAGCCCGAGAGCTTACTTGCAGCTTTAGTGCCCTATCGCGTATGCCCGTGAGCTTACTTGCAGCTTTAGTGCCCGCGAAGCTTTCGGGAAGAGGGGTAGTCTTGTGCGTAAGCATAGCAGATTGAGATCGAGGCTTAGAGATGTGGCACTCATCATAATGATTGAGAAAGGCAGGAGTCAGCCGCACAAAGGCTACTAGCTTGAAGAAGCGAAATGGTAAAGGTCCCTTCCCTCAGTTACTTCCTTGCCTTCCCTTACCCAGCTTGAAGTGAAGTTACTTGCTTCTCAAAGCGAAGCGAGCCAGCTTGACTCCATAGGGGGGCTTGTGCGCTTACTGCAGAGTAAAGGGGCTTGTGCGCTAGAAGTGTGCGTAGCTTGCTGGGGGTGGTCAGAGATGGATCGGGAACTAGCTCTTTGGATGGGGAAACGTGATGTCCCAATCATTGGATATAAGAAAGCGATCTAACCTGCGCTGAATGTTTGCTTCACCTTGCTTTTGGTCTAAGTATAGTCAGATCCACCCAGAGGAAGCTCAACCAGACTGGCCACCAGAATGAAGTCAGCAAACTCCTCCATGCTACAAAAAATGCCTTTTCTGCCACCCTTTTTTATCCGCAAGAAGAAGGGTCGTGTGAAATCCCCACCCACACACCAAGGGAGAGATTACAACTGACGCACGGATAGCAGTTCTTCCCATAAGAGTCTACGCCCAGCTGGAGAGGTGAGGGCAGAATAGCAGAGCAAATACGCGTATTAGTAGCATAGCAAAGCAAAAATGTGTTCCGTAACTCGCACTGCGCTAACGCCCTTATTAGAGTAAAGGCGAGGCGCTCATTCCTTTGCTTGTTTGGCTAAAATGACTTTTTGAACTTGAGATTCTGAAGATAAAAAAAAGAAAAGATAAGAAGAAATTCGGCCACCTCCCACATATTTGATTCCCTCGCCTACAAGGAAACTTGCAACACCAATTGCATTTGTAATTCCATCAATTAGTCGCCTATCAAAAAAATGAACTAGTTCGGCTAATCCTCTTATATTCCCAATTAGGTATCTTGCATAAAGAACGTCTATATAACCACGATTATTTGACCAATTGTATATCGCATTTCTTATTCGATCTAAAAAAATGCTCTTTTGACCCATTTTCACAAATGAATTAATTAAGTCCAAACTCTGAAAAGATGAATAAATGGAACCATATAAAAGGTATGCTATAACTATTCCAAAAAGGGCTATACTAACTGATCAAATTTCATTTGTAACAAATTCATACCAATCTATGGAATAGGTAGGATTCTTATGTAAAAGGTTTATGTACGGAGTTAACCATTTCTATAATATATATAAATGCATTCCTTCTTGATCCAAAGGAATTCCTATTTATCCAACAAATAAAGTAAATAAGACCAATACAAGCATAGGTAGTAACATAGTATTGTTGGATTCATGGGGAAAAGTGGAAGTGTCTTTATTTCCAAAATCCGTACTCGTACTAATGGAACGGATCAGATTTCGTGCATTCTCCCCCATTTGATATTTCTTTTTGGAAAAAAAGGAAATCCTTTCGTTACTATTTCTGGTTGATAAAAGCAAATTTTGGTTAACCCCCTTTGGCTTTGGGGGTTCTTTTCCCCATATAGATATTGAATAGAACGAACTACTTTTAGCGCCCCTGTCATTTTGACAATGAAGGCGTAAATATCCTTCAAAAGTCAGTAAATAGACCCGAAACATATAAAATGCAGTTAATCCCGCTGTGAAACAAGCTATTATCGCAAAAATTGGTGAATATAACCAACTATCATTAAGAATCTCATCTTTGGACCAAAAACAAGCAAGAGGTGGAATACCACAAAGAGAAAGTGTACCTAATAAAAAAGTCATTTTTGTAATTGGCACATATTTTCTTAAACCACCCATAAGAACCATGTTTTGACTTTTTTCTGGAGAATATCCAACAAGGGGTTCCATTGAATGAATAATGGATCCGGATCCTAAAAACAACAATGCTTTATAATAGGCATGGGTGATCAAATGGAATAAGGCAGCTCGATAAGAACCTATCCCTAAAGCTAACATAATATAACCCAATTGAGACATTGTCGAATAGGCTAAACTTCTCTTAATGTCTCTTTGAGCAAGAGCCAAAGTAGCCCCTAAAAATACCGTTATTACACCTATCAAAGAAATGAGAAACATTATGTAAGGTATGACTGTGAAAAGAGGAAAAAGTATAGCGACAAGCAAAATTCCCTAGGCTACCATGGTAGCTGCATGTATAAGAGCCGAAATAGGAGTAGGCCCCTCCATTGCATCAGGTAACCATACATGAAGGGGGAATTGTGCAGATTTAGCAACTGAACCGAGAAATAATAGAGAGGCACACAGAGTCGCAAATCATAAATTGACCCCATCATTATGGATCAAGTTATTGAAAATTTCGAACAAATCCCGAAATTAGAAACTGCCCGTTATCCAATAAAGACCTAAGATTCCTAATAAGAAAAGAAAATCCCCTACACGATTAGTTACAAACGCTTTTTGACAAGCATTCGCCGCAATCGGTCGTGTGAACAAAAATCCTATTAATAGGTAGGAGCACATTCCCACGAGTTCCCAAAAAATAGAAATTTGTATCAAATTTGAGCTAGTAACTAATCCCAACATGGAAGCATTGAAAAAACTCATATAAGCAAAAAATCTCAAATACCCTTGATCGTGAGACATATAATTGTCACTATAAATAAGAACCATTATTCCAACAGTAGTGATTAGTATTGACATAATAGAAGTAAGTGAGTCGATCAAGTAGCCAAACTCTAAGGAAAAATCATTATTGATGGTCCAAGACCATAGATATTGATAAGTGGAACCCCCATTTATTTGTTGAATAGCTAGATCGGCCGAAAACCCCAGCGCTATGCTTAGCAATGCAACACTAGGAAAAGCCAACACACGGCGAATGTTTTTTGTTGCGGTCGGAACAAGCAGAAGTCCCAATCCTATTAATATAGTAACTGGAAGTGGAATGAAAGGTATGATCCATGCATATTGATATGTATGTTCCATAAAATCAAACCTTTTTTTATTAATTCAATTTCTTTTTTCACTTTCGATTCTGAAGAAAGAAAAAAGGAATAAATAAATCAATCAAATTACGGGAAGCTTCGTGAAGTGCTTCTTTAGGGGTTAAACTCCCATTTGTCCATATTTCGAGGAAAAGTCTCTCTTGTTTCTCGTTCCCATTCCCATAAGAATTCATACTATGATTCACATTTCGAACAGGCATGAATACAGCATCTATAGGGTCACTTCCATCTTGATAGTTAGATGGGGTTTTCATACGATATCCGCGATTCCTCTCGATTTTGAATTCAATACACAAATCAATTGGCTCTGTCAGGCTAGCTATATGTTGTGTAGTATCAACTATTTCCACGGAGGGTGGTGAGATGATATCTTGAGCAGTTACATATCTAGGACCCCTGACGCAAATAGATGCGTCGAGAGTTCCATACAGATTACTTCTCAATACAATTTCTTTTAAATTCATTCAAATTTCATGTACAGATTTTTCAATACCGGCTATCATAGAATATTCATGCGGTACCTTATCGGATTTTGCACGTGTGATACATGCTCCTTCTATTTCCCCAAGTAGAGCCCTTCGCATCGCGATACCTATCATATCTGCTTGACCCTTCATAAGCGGGGACAGCATGAAACGCGCATAATGAAGGCGCTTACTGTCTACTCTTGATTCAACACACTTCCACCGTAATGTTCGAGTGGATACTGCTACTTATTCTCGAACCATACTAATATTATTTGATCATCTTTCTGAATCATTTCTTTCTCTTGAAATTCAAATAAAATGGGTTCAATTCTGATTTTGACACACGTCTTTTTTGATTTTCCAATGGATTTACATCTTTCATTAATGGAAATTGTTTGATGTAGTGAGTAATAAAATAAATAGGCTCTGGTTGTTCGCCGTTCAAGAATTCTTGTTTAGGCAGTTCATACCATCCATACATAGTGTTTTGATCTAAGATTGAAATTCAGAGTTTTTGCAGTAGCATATTTTCCATGGAGCTAAGGTCCAAAATATGGAAGAA
>NW_027182254.1:25000-47500 GCF_029961685.1 Aristolochia californica
CGCGCTCCGCTCACAGGCTCCTATTGAAAGGCTTTCCCTCCCTCAAAAGGCGACCAGCTTTCTCTACTATAAGTATAGTTACGCTGCCATTTCTTTTTCCAATATCATGGAATAGCATGGCCTGGGGCTAAGGTAACTCAAGTGGGAGAGCCGTGTTATGGGTGACCTCATTGCACGGTTCAGAGAGCACTTGTGTATGTGATGCAAGTGAACGTGTACGAAAAAGCTGTCGTAAAGTTTCGTTGTTCGTTCCGTCGTCGACCCTATCTATGTTTCTATGATGGCCCAAGAACACGCTCATTCTTCAGCCGTAGAGAGACTTTTGAATTGCGAGGTACCATTACGAGCTCAATATATACGAGTGTTATTCCGTGAAATAACTCGAATTTCAAATCATTCACTTGCTTCAACTACTCATGCTATGGATGTGGGAGCATCAACTCCGTCCCTGTGGGCTTCTGAGGAGCGGGAGAAATTGTTGGAATTCCATGAAAGAGTCTCGGGAGCCAGGATGCATGCCAGTTTCATACGACCAGGTGGAGTGGCACAAGATCTGCCTCTTGGCTTATGTCGAGATATTGATTCCTCCACACAACAATTTGCTTCTCGTATCGACGAATCAGAAGAGATGTCAACCGGCAACCGTATCTGGAAACAACGATTAGTGGATATTGGTACTGTCACTGCACAGCAAGCAAAGGATTGGGGATTCAGTGGTGTAATGTTAAGAGGTCGTGCGACATGAAGACATTGATAGCAATATGGGGGAAGTTCCCATCAGGCAACAACGGTTCTGCCTGACCCTACTCAAGCATGCATATTATGTCAGTGAAGACTTGGTGTGAAGCCTTGGAGACGACGTACCCGGGGCTAGGGTGAGCTGAGGGGGGACAGCGTAAGTGAGCGAATGTGTGTAAGCCCAGTCAAACATGACTGTTCTAGGCGGGGCGGGCCACCCACCTTCGAATGGTGTTGGTCCTACGGACCGTGAACGGATTCGCCTCTGGCCTCTGGGCACGTCGGAACCGCATGAGTTCACCGGGGTGGAGCACGGTCCGCCAAAATCGGCATAGGTTAGGTGCTCTTGATGGAACATGGTAAGCCCATCTTTCTCCATATGGAAGTGCTGCGGGCACATAGAGATGTGGGTAGAGGAAGCCTCAAAAAGCGAAGGCCGAGCTGTAGGTCACGTGACCTGCACCGAAAAGGTGGCTGACTGGGCTTTCTCCTGGATCAAAGCAGATCAGCTCGCCCCATTGGTCGGTCGAATCGGGCGGGCCCCTGCCCTGGAACGTCGAATGAAATAGGTGGCCGGGTTCTCTTTCTACAACCCTATTGATATGATAGGCCCGGCCCCCTTCCCCCTATCCCTTATGTTTAGGAGCGGGATCAGCCCAAGAACGACCAGTCTTGTGGTGGTACGGAAGGCACGGACTCTGCGAACGTCCCGTGCCCTCAGAGAAAGAAAGCCTCAACCAGAACCACATTCCTTTTGCGTGCGGATGTAGCTAAGTGTCTGACTCTATTGGTCATAGTTCCCTGCTGTTGCGGCCGGTGCTCGTTTGCGCGCGCGTGAACCACAAACAAGGAAAGGATGCTTCTCCGGGCATCTGAGAATGATTCGAGCTGTATGAAGGGAAACTCTCACGTACAGTTTGTTTTGGGGGGGAAGGAGCCCGACAGGGTCCCCCCACTGACTTGGCCCGGGCCTAAGTGAAAGTGAAGTGGTGGGCCTACCCATCCCAACCTGGGGTATGCTGGGATTTGCGAAGAGCAGCACCTTACGATGTTCATGACCAATCGGATCCTGACGTACCAGTAGGTACCAGAGGAGATCGCTATGATCGTTACTGTATCCGTATCGAAGAGATGCGACAAAGTGTTCGGATCATTGTGCAATGTCCTAATCAAATGCCTAGTGGCATGATCAAAGCCGATGATCGTAAGCTATGTCCTCCTTCACGATGTCGAATGAAACTATCCATGGAATCGTGCGCCGTGTGAAACTCCGATCATCGCCGTTCTTAACCGAGACTCAGGTTAAGCTCCGTATCGGAACCCTTTGGGTTAGGAGTAAAGCATCCCGAGGTTGGCGCATCTCGTTGGGCGTGGAGAAGCATTGGGAACCCCAATTTCTTTCTTCGGAGCAGTTTCTTTTCCCGTCCCCCCGCCCCGGCATAGCGCTTCGCTTCCGGTTCTTCGGAAGAATCAACTGACTTCTCCCTTCTTCATTGATCTGGGGGAAAAGGAACCGTCATCCAGTTGGGAAGCTAGACATCAAGTAAGTGGCTTGATGAGTATAACTAAGCTGACACGCCGGAGTTGGCTGCTGGCACAACGGGGTGGTGCCTTACCGCACCGCAGGCGGACGCGCGGTAGCGTTCGTGGTGGTGCTTCAGGATTCCAATGTACTGCGTCCAAGATCAGAACGAGCTTGCCGGCGGACCACTGCCGTCCCATTCTTGAGTGAGCTGGAGCGCAGCCATCTTATCCACTGAACTAGCTAGAAGCTATCGCTTCGGGTCGAAGCACTAAAAGAAAAGGACAGGGAAACGCGGCGGCATAGGAACCACGGGACCAAGGAGGGAGAAAGACGATGTACGGGATACGGGATCCTCGTAGTAGGCTGGACCAACATCCAGCCGAGAGAGGGCAGCCTTTAGAAGCAACTGGTTGGGAAACCAAGAGAACGCTTCGCGTTTTCTTATCTTCTTCCCGCCCGCCGGAGTAGCACAAAAAGAGGGATTAGCATTATGTGCCCCATGAAAAACCACTAACACCTTCCTCGTTGGGGCTCCGCGCCCCTACTAGTAAAGGGAAAACGCTCTAGCGACGGGAAACCGGCCACTAGTTACGAAGCTCCAATAAGGTTTCGAGAGGGCTATCACAGTCAGGTGCGAAGCAATTGCCCCCTATTTGTAAAGTACCCCTCTTCCTATTTAGGGGGTTGAGGCGAGAAATGGCTTGCGTTCCGTTCGCCACGCACCGGCCCCATTCACTTGCTTATCGTAGAGGCTGTAAGTACACAGTGCCCCACAACTATCAAAGTCTAGTGGGGTTGAAACACGAGAGTGCCTACCTCCGAGCCGAGAGTGCCCGCCCTTTCTTTCAAGTGGGCCACTTTTTCCGGAACGCAGTCCGGGATAACCGTGACCGTGTATATATATATATATTCGATGCTGTCATTTCGAAATGTCCGCTTCAACCGCAGTTTAACCTCCCAAAAAGCAAAGTTGGCTTGACGAGCGCAGATGAGGAGCAAGAAAACCAATTATATCTTTATTGTCCTTCTACTTAAGGGGCAAAGAGAAGCGCTTTCGCTACTGAGAAAGCGAACGGTCAGCGCGAAGGTTCAAGACTTAGCCGAGCGTTAGCGAAGCTGCATCTAGCGCACAAGCCTACGTAATGGGGGCACTTGACGCCCCTTAGCCATAGGGGGCACTGCTGGCCCTATTGCGTAAAGGGGCGTGTGCTAGCCTAGCGCACAAGCCCTAAGGCCCCCAAGCCATAAAGGCGCACAAGCCCACTTGCTGCCATGCGCACATGCCCCTCTCGCGCGTCAAGCTCTATTGCTACAGGGCTACGCACCTGACGCGCGCTTCTCGCTTGCCCGCATGGCCACACCAACCCTCGTCCAAGGTAGCAGGCACTGCAGCCCGCGGGCGTATGCGAAGCGTCGGTGCGGAGCGGACTTTATGCTGAGCCTCGGTAGCGAAGCACTTAAGATGCAGCGTCGGTAGCAAAGCTGACAACGCAACGCGTTAGCGAAGCTAGATTCTCATAGCGAGGCGCTTCGAGTTAGCGAAGCGCTGTAGTAGCGCCGAAGCCGTGCTATAATGCTGAGCCAAGGACGCTCCGCCTTATCTATAGAAGCAGTCAACTGAGTTCTGAACGAATTAGCTCCTTGGTAATGGCTCAATCTATAGATAGAAAGCCTTATGATGGGAAACTACCACGTTAGGTCTGGAGAGAGATGGGACCGGTTATATAATAGGGGGAGCAGATGCAAGCTTTTTCTTTCAATAGCCGGCCAAATGACTACAGGATCATCGGTCTACTCTACCTCAATTCACCATTTCGAACCTTATACAGAAGGTTTTTCCGTACCAGCTCCTTCTACCTATACCGCAGTTGAAGCACCTAAAGGAGAATTTGGTGTGTTTCTGGTCAGTAATGGAAGCAATCGTCCCTACCGTCGTAAAATAAGAGCACCTGGCTCTGCCCATTTACAAGGACTCGATTCTATGTCCAAACATCACATGCCAGCAGATGTGGTCACCATCATAGGTACTCAAGATATTGTGTCTGGAGAGGTAGATAGATAGGACTACTAGTTGCTCGATCAGGACCCTAGCTTTATTGCGAGCCAAAAACCTCACCGAAGAACATGCGATTTACTAACAATCAAAAGTCACACCACAACCAACTTAATAGATATTTGGTAGGATGCTCTATCATTTGCGAAAATCTTGATCATCGTTTTTAAGCTCAAGAAAAGTGAAAACAAGCTTTCTGACCTCCCTCACAGGTACTGCTAACAAGCAGGATCTTCTATCAGTCTGTCTTTATAAACTATGTGTCAGCTTTTGTCAAAAAAGAAACTTGTTACGTCATCAGCTTTTTGCGTAAGATAATCACTGAACGTGCGTTACAGAAATGGGCTCTTGCAGTAAATTCTGAGAATCGTATCCACTAGGGCACAGAAAGAGAGGCAAAAGTCCTCAGGCTTTCCAGAAAGCTCTAACACAGCAAAACTGGCAGAACACAACGCTTCCCAGAACGCAACGCACACAAGAAGGCATCGGGGAACGGCTGCAATCACAAGCAAGTGATTGAATGAGTGGGGGGAAACCACATGCAGGAGAAGCAGGTCTTTCAGGAGACGAAAACAGGTCCGGTCCAGAAAGAGAACTCTCAACAAAACAAAGCGGATCAAGATTAATAGGAAGAGGAGTCAGTATGAGAGGAGAAAGTTCATGCCACGACGATCTATATGGAAGGGCAGTTTTATTGATGCATTCCTGTTGAGAATGAAGAAGAAAAGAGAGAGTCTTTTGAGCAGGAAAATTTGGTCACGTAGATCTTCTATTTCGCCGGAATTCGTTGATTGCTCCGTACGAATTTACAATGGAAAAACTCCTGTTCGTTGTCAGATCACTGAAGGAAAGGTTGGTCATAAATTTGGAGAGTTTGCTTCTACACGGAAACGAAGACCTTCGAGAACAAATATTGGACCGGGAAGAAAGGGGAAAAAGTCAAGTCTAAGCGCCATATGGCACGAAAAGGAAATCCGATTTCGGTAAGACTTGATCTGAATCGTAGTTCAGATCCAAGTCGGTTCAGTGAGGGCGACCGCGAAAGTCACCGAATGGGTCAGTCTTTTCCTTCAGTTTTTCCCATATTTATATAAAAGAAAGGCGTGGGAGGACGTTGCAGATGTCCGGGACGGACACGACTGATTCTAACGCTAGAAGACCACAGGAAGACACCCGGGACCAGAGCATGTCGTGAAAGAAGCACACTGGGCGGGCGTGCTTCGACCGTGTCTCCGGGGCACAGTTGAATGTAGATATCATGAACGCGAGGTGCAGGATACCAGGCCGAGAAACCCAGGCAACCACTCCCCTATGTGCCGATCGCTAGCGCATCCAGGGCCCCGGCGCCCAGCTCCGCAGGAGAGGCCTAGCCTGATCTGAGAAGTGCTAATTCGGTTCGGATAGACTTAATTCAAGAACGCCGCCGCCCCTGGAATCAATAAGAAAACAAGTGCTAAGTTTCAGATCAGTGAATAAACCGAAAAGAAGAGACGTTTCTCGCTCGGTGCCTAAAGCGCACTATGCTCCGCTTCAACAAATGAGAGTTTTCGGTGGAACCGGTGAACCACGCGAGCTGGTTAGATGCGTGGGACAGAGGGCTCGTAGTACCTGCTAGCGCAGCTATGCAGTGGAAGGGAAGGAGCCTAAATCGACCCCCTTCTTTCTTTTTATTCAAAGACAGAAAAGCAGTACTCAGAGATTGGACTCTCGGATGAGACTAAGCAGCTACCGTTCCGACGCGCCCCTGACCTATCTTGATTAAGACCGAAAACCCTCTCTAAAGTGGAGCCTAGTTGAAGCTGTCATTAAAAGAATAGAATGGAAATAAAATAGAATAACCACTAGTAGGGATATGGATGGAGTCTCGCTCAGTAAAGAGAGTTTGAGATTCGTAGAACAGGAGAAGAGTACGCGCGCTAGCGCGCTACTTATATTTATTATAGCAGCCAGCTTAGCTTAAGCTAGCGCGCTACGGCTGCCTGCGGAAAAAGGCTAGCTAGCTCGCGCGCAGTCCTTTTCAGCTTGCTCGGCTTAAAAGCAACGAGCTGCAGTTCGCGAAAGCCTGCGAGCGAAGCGCGGGTGCCCGCTACAAGGCGAGCTAGAAAGCGAAAGCGGGCACTTGAAGCCCCTTGTAGTAATAGGCGCCGTAGGCTCTCTGTATACAAGGGGCGGAGCACCTTGTAGTAAGAGGCGCCGTAGGCTCTCTGTATACAAGGGGCGGAGCACCTTTACTACAGAGGAGGCCTATTTGAGCGAGCGCATCCGCGCTCCGCTCACAGGGGTGGGGGCGTTTCCTTTCAAATGACAACCGCCTCTTCCTGCTGCGGGGGCGTTGCACGAAACCAAACCGCCCCCCGCCCGATCAAGTACCAGTTGCTTCGCAGGTAGGCCCACTTAGGTTAGGGGGGCATTGTCCTGAGGTTCTTACCAACCTCAGGTGTGTAATCGACATGTTGCTAGCTTATTATCGGTCGAATAAGAATCTTTGATTCCCTCTGCTGTCCATTTCTTATTCATTCAGGGCGCTCGGCCGGTGCTCCTTTCTCAAACCAGAACTTATCTGAACGTTAGGGAAGATAAGGGAAGACCACCTGAGCGAACCGACCGAAGGGACTTGACTTATCCGAACCGAACGTTAGCGGCTTAAGCTAAGCCTATCACGAGCAGCGTCGCTGCTTGATCGGCGGGGAGGAGCATCTCCTCGTATGGGGCAAAGGATCAAGCGCTTTGACTTTGTCCCCCGGGATCCACCACGGGTTGGGTTTGAGAGCCGTGTGATGGGTGACTATCCAGCACGGTTCGGAGAGCACTTGTAGTCTGCGCTGGTGAATGGAAGCCCCCCCTATCAAGCAAGAAAGAAGCGGCTCTTCCCACGGCGGAGTCACCATTGACTCGATTTATTATTATGGTAAATCAGTGTATCAAGATGTAAATCTGAGATCTTATTTCGGTTCGATACGTCCACCTACGAGACTAACCTTTGGTTTTCGTCTCGGTAGGTGTATTATTCTACATTTTCCCAAAAGGACATTCATTCATTTCTTTCTTCCCCGTCGACCACGACGACTGAAACGACGCGACAAATCAAGACCCGGAAAGGAGAAAGGCCGGTGGTGGGCATTTGGGAAAGTCGGGCCGATCGGGTGTCTTCAAAAAAGCGACGGTACAGAGGAAGAACGAAACGAAGTGAGAGGCCGGGGGGCAGGGAAAAGAGTCGAGTCGATCAGGCTCGACGACCGGGAGAAGCAAAAGCAAATCTGGATTTGGCCGAAAAAGAAGCAACGCTATGGATACCATGACCGATCACCATCGAGAAAGAAGAATCTTTCTAAATCACTTCGGGTCAGCGGGGCCTTCAAGCATCCGAAAGACGCCGGGGTTGTAAATGACATAGCGTTCCTGATAGAAAATGACGACTCCTTCAGAAAAACGAAGTTCAAAAAGTGCTTTTTCCCAAATAAGTCCCGCTCCGACGGCCCGACGAGTCATCTACTTAAAAGGACCCTCCCTGCTGTGCGCCCCTCCTTGAATTATTCGGTCATGCAATACTTATTGAATACAAAGAATCAAATCAATTTCGACCCCGTCGTAGTTCTCAATCATTTCGTGGCACCGGGCGTGGCTGAACCATCTACGATGGGGGGAGCGAATGAACAGGGGGGAAGCTTAGATAAGAGAATACGCTCTCGCATCGGTTTTTTTGTAGAAAGCTCGACCAGCGAGAAAAAGTGTTTGGCCGAAGCCAAAAAGAGGTTGACCCACTTCATTCGCCAAGCGAGTGATCTTCGCTTCGCGGGAACAACAAAAACAACCATCTCGCTCTTTCCTTTCTTCGGTGCTACCTTTTTCTTTCCAAGGGATGGGGTTGGGGTGTATAATAACCTCTTTTTTGAGGATGCCCGGGAACAACTCCTAGGTCAATTAAGGATCAAATGTTGGAACCTCATGGGTAAGGAGAAGGTAATGGAATTGATAGAGAAATTCATAGACCTAGGTGGGATAGGAGAATTGATAAAGGGGATAGAGATGATGATAGAGATCATACTGAAAAACAGAAGAATTCCGTACGGGTACAACTCTTATTTGAACGAAGTGCAAAAAATGCGATCTTTATTGTATAATTTTTCAAACACTAATACCTTAATTGAGTCGGTCAAGATCAAATCTGTTTATCAAAGTGCTTCTCCGATTGCTCAAGACATCTCTTTTCAACCGAGGAAGAAAACAAGATCATTTCGTTCCATTTTTAGTCAAATAGTGAAGGATATTCCATTAGTAATGCCAAAAGGGGTGGAGGGGATCCGTATTTGTTGTTCAGGTCGATCAGAAGGTGCAGAAATAGCTAGAACTGAATGCGGGAAGTATGGAAAAACATCTCGTAATGTATTTAACCAGAAAATCGATTATGCTTCTACGGAAGTATCTACTCGTTACGGAATCTCAGGTGTCAAAGTGCGGATCTCATATAGTCAAAAAAATAAGGGACGTGCTATATCCGAAACGTACGAAATATAGTAAATATCGTAAAGGCAGATGTAGTAGGGGTCGTGAACCGGACGGTACAAAACTTGGTTTTGGAAGATATGGCACCAAAAGTTGTAGAGCTGGTCGTCTTTCATATCGAGCCATTGAAGCAGCGCGTCGGGCTACAATCGGACAATTCCATCGTGCTATGAGCGGACAATCCCGAAGAAATGGTAAGATATGGGTAAGAGTTCTCGCGGATCTCCCTATTACCGGGAAACCTACAGAAGTGAGAATGGGAAGAGGAAAAGGAAATCCTACGGGTTGGATTGCTCGTGTGTCCACGGGACAAATCCCATTTGAAATGGATGGTGTGAGTTTGTCAAATGCTCGACAAGCCGCTACATTAGCGGCGCATAAACCATGTTCGTCAACCAAGTTTGTTCAGTGGTCGTAACGTAATTGGTTAGTGTGGAAAAACCGGGCCGGGACTCAAAAGAATTAGGCGAAGTCTTTCTTGTGTTTGTTCCAGAACGACGGAAGTGGAAAGACACTAAGGGAGAGGGATATACTCCTTGATTTTTGTAATCGCCGAAATTGTACGACGAACCTTCTTGTTCAAGGCGTACTACCTTTAAACTTGAGGTTTGAATCTTCCGGCCCGGTTTGGTTTGGAAAGTGATAGTAGTAAGAATAAGTTTGAGAAGAGCTAAGATTCAGGAAAGGATGACCTTAGGGTATTTGTTCAATTTTTGAAATGGGAGTCGCTTTTTTTTCTCCCCGGCCCCCGGCCTCGTCGTGATTGCCTTCCTTTAGCCGCCCAGCAGAACAAGCGCCCCTTCGGATCATCAGTTCAATATTGAATGATGAGGAAAGAAAGGAGTTGATCTCCGGGAAGGGAAGTCTGTCTGTCTTTATGGGAGTGAAGAGGAAAAGTCTTTATGTATCTGGGGGGGTGGGGGCTATGTATGTAGAAAGGGATCAGTCTCTATCCATCCATCCGGATACTAACGTAGGTTACCAAGTAAGTCAATTCTTTTAGTGTACAAATAACAATGATGCAAGCCTACAAGCTCAAACATGAACAGTTGGTTGGCGAGCTAGCTGCATTTCTTGTGAGTCGACCCGCGCACGGGCAGGCTGCGGAGGTAAGATCGACGCGAGGGCCACATACGTACATCAGCCGCGTGTGTATGGTGCTGTTAGCAGGTGGGGGCAGCATAGTTGTTCCTAGTCTCTGTTAGCAGCGAGCCAGCAAGAGCTACAGGTACAGGGCTAAAAGCGTAGGCTTGAGCGAGCCCCTCTTGCAATTTTTTGCCCACTTGCTGCCATGCGCACACGCCCCTTGGCTCCTTATAGCAATAGTGGCACCCGCGCTTCGCTCGCTGGCGTGAGCGCACACGCCCAAAGTAGCAATAGGGGCTCGCTCAAGCCTACGCTTTTTGGCCTATGCTGGATGGAATGAAAGATGGAAGGGCCGGCAAGAATCAATGCGATAGCGAGGTTGAGCGGTAGCGAGGGGCGATAGCGAAGGCGTGGTTCATCCTCTAAGAGAGAGTAGATGCGAAGCGAAGGTTCGGATCGAAGATCTTCGCGAGACGGCCCATGAATCTCGAGAATCGAGCGTGGGGGTTTGATTTTCCCCCACCTTTCTCTCTCCTCTTTCACCAGTGAGTGGTGAGTTTCCTTTTTCTCGTTGTAGGTACCAAAAGGATTCGGAGTTTGTTCCAACAGCTGCCACACGTGAGATCCTGATCGTCTTCCTCCCAGTGTTGTTGCCTGCTGGGGGAAGGAAGGTAGGGTTTCCTTCCAGGACCGGAGAACGTCAAACTCTGGGCGTAAAGCCAGGTTTCGCCTACGCTACGGTTTCACAAGATTGAACCTTTTTTGTTCAACCGAAGTTAAGGAGTTCCAGAGCACGAGGGAATGGGGTTTCATTCCCGGGACCGCCTCGTCTATGTACTCTAAGCCTCCCCCGATTGCTTGAAGATGCGCGCGCGATACGATAAAGGGCCCCCTGGGAGGAACCAATAAAAAGCCAGGGTAGAGCCTCGGAGCCGGCCCAAGCGAAGATCGGCACTCGAAGGCCTTGATGAGGAGCAGCCCGCTTTAGGGAAAGCCGTGGAGACGGCAGAAAAGCCAGTCAGGCACACCTATCGGCTGACTACAGCAGACCGGGAGGTTACAATTCTAGTTTTCCTGTTTCAATTTCCGGGAGTGAATGTAGGAAGTGCAGACGGTGGATCAGGTGTCAACATTCAACCAAAGGCGTCTTGGGAATCGGCAATAGCTAAGCATTGTGGCCATCACAGTTCAAGCTACGTATGGCTGGCGTACAACCTACGGGCTTCTTAGCCAAAAGAAAAAGAAAAAAGGATGCAATGCGTCAGGGTGCCTGGTTTGGTACCTTTAGTCCAATCTTAGACAAAGAGCAAGGAGGATATGAAGCACAGCAGGGTAGACCATGGCTCCAAGGCTCCAACCAGGGTGGTTCATGACTGGGCTAATAAAAAACAGTCTCATCTCAAGCAGGGAAACGCGGGATGGAACGCGGAAAGGAAAGGGCTTGGCTTTGTTTCACAGAAAAAGGACTAAGGAAATTTCGTTTCCGTAGTGGTGATGCTGGCATCAGTTGACCTGGTTGATATACTCAAAGCAAGATCGAAGACGCGATTCGCGCGGGTCCGCTTTTCTTTTTAAGACAGCAAGGAGGCGATTTGTTCGCTGGGCGATTCAGCTAGCCAAATCGCACTAATGCGATTCATTCGCCCTACTATCCTACAGAGCAATTCATTCCGTCTAGGGCGACTCATTCTATTCTCTCTGAGGTCAGGTAGGTGAAGCGTCTAGCGGGGGCGCGTCGAATCGCTGAAAGGCCTTGGTGATTCTCCAATTTGGTAATCTGAAGATAGAAAACTCAAATTATTCCGAACTGAACTTCAATAGTCTCGTATCCATGCTGCCCCGACTCCAAACTCGATGTTTGTTAACTAAGCGGGACACTTCCAAACTGTTTCTTATCAAACCGTAGCAGCCCTTACCAGGCAGTTATCATTATGTGTCCTTGGCAGAAAATAGGGAGGTCAGGAGTGAGTTAAGCCAATGCGTACAAATAGACAGACCAGGCTCATCCTTTTATGTTGAGGTCAGTGCAAGTCTGTCAGAGTCTAGGTGGTGTTGAAGCTGGCTCATTCATGCTAGTCATCTTAGAGCTATGAGTCAGAACAATGTTCACCAACTCTTCCATGGTTATCTTGTTCATATATCGAAAAAGCTTTTTAATTTGAGTTTCAATTGTTACATGAAATTCAAGTGTTTTGTCTCCTCTCCAAGGTCGCATTGCCGAGCGGGCGATCCCTGTCTTCTTTATCCAGCTAGCTTTTCTCCGTGGTACTCAAATTCTTTCTATTTGTGAGAGCTCCTTCGGCTCGGCTACCTTTTTTTGGGCCAAGCATGATAAAGAAAAATGCCTATCTATAAAGCGCTGATAAGAAGAGGGAACAAGTCCCAGAGAGAGATGAGAAGTGGGGGAAAGTGTGAAATTACAATCTCTTCTGGAATGGAAGACCTCCCATCCACTGACTACAAGACTGCAGCCTAACACCCAAGTTAGCCTGACGGTCAGCTAAATGAGTCGCTTCCCCCTTCACATGATGAATTTGAACAACACTAATCTTGATAAATGTTTTATCAGGATAAAGCATAGGCGCAAAGGTTTCTTGATCATTACCATTCGCCCATCTAATCATGTTAAGAGAACCCTATTTGATATGATGACTTGAAAAGAATCTATAGTTTGGACAAAACAATGGCCATGCTGGAGAGTTTCTGCTTCTGCAAAGGTTGCATCTTTGATCCCTAGAGGAGACCAGTTCAATTCCACATGACAGCACCATTGCCATCTCTTATGACCCCACCATAATCCGAATTCCCAGAGTTGCCTTTCCTACTCCTTCAAAGTGCATCTTGATTTTTTTTGAATTGAAGAGGAAATTGCCACAAGATTGATATAGATATGTTTGAATTCTCATTTAAATAAAAGACTTTCAGTCTTGCAATAAGACCTCGTCATGTTCATCCTTACTAACATCCATACAAAAAATCTTTTATATATTCTTGATTTTATCAATCACCTTAACGAAGGAGGTGGACTTCAACCAAGCCAGCCCTTCTTATGAAGTTGCTATGGAGATTGAAAAAGGAAAAGAAAAAAGAAGAAAGAATTTATGAAAGAATGAAATGTAAAGAATTGAAGAAATGAGAATGAAAGAATGAAATTACAATGAATGAAATGAGAATGAAAGAAAGAAGACTATTTTCACTTGCAAATTCATTCATCAATTTAGAAAGATAATGAATTGAATAAAGACGAATGAAAGAATTGAAGAAATGAGAATGAATTGAAGAAATGAGAATGAAAGAAAGAAGACTATTTGGACATCCTTTCCTTGCAAATTCATTCATCAATGAGAATGAAAGAAAGAAGACATCTTAGCCAAGTAGAAAGAAAACATCTTGCGTTTTCAGGCTTGAAGCGAGCCAGAAAGCGCTCAAGCCTCCGCCTATGAAAAGCCGTTGCGCCCCTTTGATTTCAGTTCGGTCAGGCCGAAAGAGGACGAGATAAGCGTTGAAAATCCTGCGACAGTCTCCGTGCATGCTTTTGGAGAGTCACCCTCCGAGGGTCGGTCATCCTTCTGCATTTCGCTGTCAATACTGATATGGGGCGGATCGTTCTGAGAGGGCGAACCTTGCCCCGCTTGTACTTCGGTCGCCGTCTGTTCTTCATTCTTATGGAGGGGTGGCTCCTTCATCTTTTGGCGCTTATCCGCGGGAGGCGTCTCGTCCACTTATTCTGAGTCTGACGAGACAGTCACCCTTTTCCTCCTCTCGCGGACGGAAGGGAGTGGCGAAGATGGAACCTTTTCGGCGGCCTTAACCAACCGTCTCTTTAAGGTTGGCTTCTTCTCAGCAAGGCTCGCCGCCGTCTGACTGCGAGTTAATGGTCTGGTGCGAGGCTGAGATCAAAAGAAACCAGCACCTTCCTCCTTGAACCCAAGTCGTCCTAAAGGGTACTTCATAAGTAAGCTATCATCATCATCAAAACACTTACCAAGCAGCTTTGTACAGTATGTTTAACTGTATGTTAAAAGGGAAGTCATTGTAGCGGCAGCTTTACAATAGATCGATTCAAGATCGTCAACACCTAGGTTTAACGACCAAGAAAAAGACCCAAAGTTCGGATCATCTGCCCGGGAAGACAATCAACGGAAAATCAAAATAGCAATACAACGGTTGAAAGTACCGAGCGGCCCACTCCAGATGCTCTGGCTTAAATGGCCACAAACGAGAGGAACAAGAAGGTCTATTAGGATCCGATGTTCCAAGAATCGTTGCTTTATCCCATAATGATATGGAAAACAACTCCCATATCATACGATGAAAAGGAGAATTTTCTTCTCCAGACACTTTTGGTGCCGAATCTTTCACCGGTGAGGATGACCACACGGGTAACCATCGTAAACCGACATCCATAGGAATGTCGAATAGACGAGGGCAATACCTTGAAGCCAGACCCACGCATTTCTCGCCCAAATCGCTAAGAAGCTCATATGGGACGACAGACGGAGGTTTTACAAGACTCTCTCTCAAAATTAGTCTTCTTTCTAATTAAGACTAACTTCGAGAGAGAGAACATCGACAAATAGAGCTTAACTAGCTTATCTGCCCTCGCGTCCCTTCTCTTAATAATTCTTCTATGAAAAGAAGGAATGCAGCGTGGTAAGCCGCATCGGGTGAGTGACACAGGAAAGGGCCAAATGGCGATCGAAAGTCCCTCCTCCGTATCTCATAAGACATACTGCGGAATAAATATAGGGCCGGCCGTATTTAACCAGCCCGCCTTTCTGCGAAAACTCACCAGCCAACAAACGAAAAGGTATTTAGCTATACACCGTTCCTTAGTTAGACAGTCGAAGAGGCACAGTTTCACTTTATTAAAAAGTCCAACTATGCGACGAGGGCTTCAAAGAAGCGCCTCCTTAGCACGCCTAGCCTTTCAATAATACCAAATAAAGGTGTTTTGAAAGAGGGTTCCATTGCGTAATATTATGGAGTTTCAATACAATTATGAAATTGTTTAGCAATGTGCTAGGACACACGGTCAACTCACCCTATTCCCGACTTTTGAGGGTCGAGAGGGGGGGGATGCAGATGGGTTTATACCGTGAAGGCCTGATGGGTCCATAGAAAGATAGTTGGCCCGGTTAGTAGCTTTGGGGTTCACCCATTAACTAGACGGGCTTATGGCGTTGATTATGAAGAAACCTTTGCCCCCGTTGCAAAGATTAAATCAGTTCGCCTTCTCCTTTCCATTGCAGCCAACAAGGGATGGCCTCTATATCAACTGGATGTCAAGAATGCCTTCTTTTTTTGGTTACCTTCTTGAATCCGTATATATGACTCCTCCACCTGGATTCACGTGGTTGGGGGAGGAAGGCAAAGTGTGCAAACTCAGGAAAGCAATCTACGGTCTCAAACAGTCTCCCAGAGCGTAGTTTGAGAGATTTAGTGGGGCTATGGTAGAGATTGGGTTCAGGCGGTGCCATGCAGACTACTCCGTGTTCATCAAACGAAGGGCCGAAGGAACAACTGTTCTTCTAGTGTATGTGGAAGATCTTGTCCTTACTGGTGATGATGGTAAATCCATCAAGGAATTAAAGGCGGGTCAAGTTTTTGACATCAAAGATCTTGGAGAACTAAGAGACTGGTTGGGTATCGAAGTTGCTCGATCTAAACGTGGCATTTTGATCTCCCAGAGAAGTACGTTCTTGATCTTCTTCGGGAAACAGGAAAACTTGGTGCGAAGCCTATAGACTCGCCTATGGAGGTTCATCATCGTCTCAGCACTGAAGAAGGGGAACGGATTCTAGAGCGTATCAGAGGTTAGTTGGGAAGCTAATCCACCTCACTATTACGAGACCGGACCTTACCTACGCTGTTGGTGTAGTGAGCCAATTCATGCCCGTCAGTTCCTCATTTAGAAGCAGTTCATCGGATTCTTTGGTATCTCAAGGCATCTCCTGGTAAAGGGATCCTATATGGTAACCATGGTCACTTTACACTATCTGCTTATTCCGATGCGGACTGGGCTGGCTCACATTGTGATAGGCGCTCCACTACTGGGTACAGTACTCTTTATGGAGGTAACCTAGTCACGTTACAAAGCAAAAAACAGCCGATAGTACTTTAAGGTGTGGCGAGATCGAGTGCAGAGCCTAAAGAAGTAGGGGTATAGGGCTATGGCTCATACGGAGTGTGAGTTGGTCTGGCTCAAGAGTTTCATGCAGGAGCTTGGTTTTTTTGTTTCTGGACCAGCCCCCCTTACTAGAAAGGGACAACCAAGCTGCTATCCACATATCCATCTGGTCTTCCATGAAAGGACAAAACATATAGAGGTGGCCCTGTCTTTAATGCACTTTTTGAGGGAAAAGGTTGTCTCAAAGGAAATTTGCACTCCATATGTGAAGACCGAAGATCAGTTAGCCGACATATGAACAAAGTCCCTTGGGCGTGATCGCATTCAGAGTATCTTGAGCAAGCTGGGCATGATTGACTCTAATGCACCAGCTTGAGTGAGAGTGGAGCGAAGGGATTCCTTGAAAGAAGCCTTTAAGTGAGATACGGGGTTGGTTACGCTTGAGACTTGCCTTCGGGACTACATCACCAAAAACAACAAGGCGTTTAGCTTTCGCACACGCCCGCTTCTAGCGCACAAGCCCACTTGCTGCCATGCGCACATGCCCCTCTCGCGCGTCAAGCTCTATTTAGATTTTGGGCCTAAAGGGCACCTTCTCGCAATAGGGGCTTCAGGCACTATTTAGAGAAGTAGAAAGCACCTGTACGCAATTGGAGCCATAAGGGCCCCAGATGCTCCGCTCCGTGTTCGATTGATGAGCCAGCCCTCTACTATGGATTGTTGGTCCGCAGCCCCGCCCTATAGAATGAATAAGGAGAGGCCTATCGATGACCGAGCCACTCTGATACTACTCCTTACCTCACCCCGACCAAAGAGTGATCTTTGAACGCGACTACGCATCCTTACTCATAGTAGAGTGTAAGGTAGGTTTGGGTATAGCAGGACTTGAACCTGCGACCATTAGGTTAAAAGCCCAATGCTCTACCAACTGAGCTATACACCCCCAAAGAAAATGGAGTAGTAAATAAGGATTGGTGCGGAAAAGAAAAGAGGGCGGCCCCTCTTCTTCTCATCATATCAAAGGGGCGCGGCTCTGTATGAGGCTCGTACTGCGGAGCAAGTCTGGTCTTGTTTCCACTCATTGAAGATTCTATCTACAAAAGAAGGTCAACGGGGGATACTACAGTAGCTCTCACTGACACCATCTACGAGAAGGTGAGGTCGTCTTTCTTTCCGGCCGCCGTACGGTTCGACCGAGAGGAGCAGTTATCTATGTAATTACGGTCTTTGTTGGCCCCGGTCGAGCACGGCATCGGCGGACTCAAGTCGGACGCCGAAGACGAAAAGCTCTTCCAGTAAGCCCTTATCTGACTTTCAAATAGTCAAGTCTATTAGGTCGTATGAGAAATTCTGGGGTTTAAAATGGAACCCGGCCGAAGACTTTGCTTCGGCTGAGGCCCGCCGAGAAGACACCCTTTATCGGATATCCCACGGAGGCCTGCTGAAACTGACACCTTCTCCTCTTCCTCCTATTCCCTTCGCTTTGGCTTCCATAGTTCGGGCCAAATGGTCTGGACGAAATATGAGGCCTGAAGAATTTGCTCTTAAGGGATATGAGCAAGTCATCCGAGCGGAGCCGAGTCCTTACCGAAAATCAGCTATTTCCTTATTAGTGTGACTTATAATGGAGGGGCCGGCCGCCTTTCGAAGCACTCTGTTTTTCAACAAGGAGAGTTTGCCTTGCTTCAGTTTCAGCTAACGCGCGTTGCTGGCTTCACTTTACGTAGCCCAAGCTACCTTCCCAACCCACCGCCCTCGCCCCATCAACAGCAATCGTCCAGGTACTAAGTGGAGGACTGTTGGATTACAGAATCAATGCTTCAGTGATCCATGGAATCAAGATCATCACTGTGGCGCAAAGTCATTGAGAGGGCCCGACGGGGAGGTTTTGAAATTGTATATTTCTATTTGAATGTGCAAAAGGAACCCGTTGAAATAGAGAGCCCCGCGGCCATCCATAAATACAGCTACAAGAGAATGCTTATATTATCTTATATATCAGAATAAGGTGATATGATATTTCTTTCTATTGAGGTGAACGTTTATAATAGCTAGCTTAACATAATCGACTAGAACGAGGTTATCAACTTGTAAGTCGACGCGAACTACATAGATCATCTTTGCATATAGATAATCTTAGTTGTTAGAGTCGGGCCGCTCGCTCGCTACGGAGGCCTGAACCAAAAGCTCTTGCTGCTCATTTCGCAGCATTTGTAGCCTCCTCTCGAGGCCCTTTATTCCCTGTTCCATCGCGCGCATGCGGTCTCCTACGCCGAAAAAAGTTTGTAAACCTCTGCTTCAGCAGTTTTGCTGGCAAACCATTTCGTCTTTGTTGTCTTTCGGAAAGGAGGAGGGAAATGGAAGAATGAGCTGCCGGCTATATCTATCGAAAGGAAAGACAAATAGGGGAACAGGAAGAGTTGTCACAGCACGGCATGAGAGGAGTTAGAACCTTATATTTAGATATTAATAGTCCCGCCAAAGCACAGTCACAGTAAGAAGAGGAGCAGAAAGGGAAAGGAAAACCCCATACGGAGCCACCGGGGGTTAGCCTGCAGCTGATGACCCGGAGATGGGTAAGCAATGAATAATCAAGAAAATATAAAAGAGAGAAATACGGACGTAGAACGAGAAGGAGAACGATTCCTTGGCATGAGGAGCGAAAGAACTGCTCGAACACTAGGATCCTATGAAACCAGAGCGCCGAGTTCATCACGAGTACTAGAACCTAAAAAAAAGAAGACGATCCGCCTGCGAGAGGCGACTTGGGTTAGGGTTCCCGTAGAGACAGGTAGCCAACCTGAGGAGAATCGCGGCAATCACAGATCCCTTGAGACCTTCTACCCATATCAAAGGCTGTAACCAAGACTACTTCGAATTGATTGAAAGACAATCACTTTTTTGGGAGGAGTCGTCGGGACGGACTCTTTCTCCCCTAATGAAAACCATGTGTTAAGAAAAGGTTACTGAAGGGGATCAAGGCCTGGTGCCTTTTCTCCAGGACGTGATCACCTTTCATTCCAATATCAGAAGCCAACTTCTGACTGTAGGGTAAAGAGAATGGTGCGGATAGTGGAAGCCTAGGATCATTGTCACAGTTGGATGTAGATGGGGGGGTGCGGGAAGGACCTTACTCAAAGTAAGGGTACCTGTGAACAGCTGTCGGGTCTTCGTCGATCCCTAAATTGATCTGTCTTTTTACGGGTTACGGGTCGTCTATGGTAACTTGAACCATCGTGCCTGACGTCCTCTGAGGGAAGACCTAGGTTGTAGAATGAATTCTCCTACCACTCTGCTTGATTGGCTGTTAGGGATCGGACTAGGGGAGATAGGTCCCCGTTCTCACCGAATTGCCATAGAAAGAGATCGGGCGCCCTTTTTGGTCGATCCTCGCTAAGGTTGTTCCTCGGCTAGCAAGAAGCACGAAACTCAGAACTCAACTTGCTAGAAGGGGATATCCCTTTCGGGAAATTGGACTGAGTTCGGGTTGGCCTATGCGGAACTTCCTGGATTGGTATATGGTCAACGTCTTTCGATCATATACACAAATAGTCAAAAAGCCCATAGGGTGGTGCCGACCCGTATGGCCATTTTTAATATACTTGGTTAAGCTTTCTTCCATTCTCCTATTCTGGGGGGTCTATGGTTCCTCAGAGTAGCGGAGAAAGTTAGGAAAAATCAAAGAGAAGATAGGTGGGGTTCCGCTTTCGCCCCCTCACCCCTTGCTAAGGGGCAGTTTCGCCGGTCCACACATTTAGAGATCTTCAAGGTGGATTAGCAGGGATGGGCCAAACTATGAACTCTTTCTGCTAGGAGGTCCCCGGAAGACTAGGGTGGGATTAGACTTGGGCAGTATCTGTAGAGAAGAAGCCCCTTTTATTACTTACGTCATTTTTTGATTTGAAATAATCCATATTTGTAGCAATGAAATACGCAAGTTCCTCGCCGAAACGAAATGATATATGATCAATTACAAATATCTATAGTATGTCTTCTCTATAAAGGACCTGAAATACCTTGCTTACGTATCATTGGGAAGTGCATTAACATAAATACGGCAGTAAGAAGAGGTAATACAAAAGTGTGTAAACTATAAAAACGGGTCAAAGTGGATTGACCCACACTAGCACTTCCACGTAATAGCTCTACCAAAGGCGAACCTATTACAGGAATCGCTTCAGGTACGCCTGTCACGATTTTGACTGCCCAATAACCGGTCCCAAGGTAAGGAATAACCAGTTACACCAAAAGATGCAGTCAATACAGCCAAAACCACACCCGTAACCCAAGTCAATTCGCGAGGTTTTTTAAATCCACCTGTGAGATAGACACGAAATACGTGCAGGATCATCATTAGAACCATCATACTTGCTGACCATCGATGCACTGATCGGATTAACCAACCAAAGTAGGCTTCTTTCATTATGTATTGAACAGAGGCAAAAGCCTCCGTAACGGTCGGACGATAGTCAAAAGTCATAGCAAAACCCGTAGCCACTTGTACTAAAAAACAAGTCAGTGTGATCCCCCCTAGACAATCAAATATGTTGACATGAGGAGGAACATATTTACTAGTTATATCATCGGCAATCGCCTGAATCTCGAGACGTTCCTCGAACCAATCATATACTTTATTGAGATAGGTAAACCGACAGACCCCCCTAAGAACCGTATATGCAAATTCAATCTCGTACGGCTCAAGCGGAAACACCAAAATACTGGTTAAAACAGATATGTAATAGAAAGTTTGAAATTTCTTAATAACTTGGTTCAAACATCTCTGAGGGTATGAAGGAACCAAAATCCGAAATCCCCCTTTTTTGATGATAATGCTCAAATCTCAAGTGGGCTCATCCGTCTTTATATTGATCGTTACAGGCCTCTTGAATTTTCTCTTCCCCTATTTTCTTATTTGATTTGTTGTTTGTGCGTCATTTTGTTTACTATTGATAGGAATTCTCTTGTTGAGACCCTATGATTTGATTGAAACCTCAGATTCATACTAGAACCACGATGATTCGCCCTAAAGCTAAGCCCAAAGGTTCTCTGAGTAAGAACCATTTGATCATCACTTACTTAATGAATGGATGTTATGACTCAAAATCCAGAGAAAGATTTGTCCCTCGGTCAAAATAAACACGATTCGGAAAGAGAAAAAATCGTTCGATTTATGAAATACCTCTTTGAGAATTTTTGGAGTAGGAGTCCGGTCGCGAGGTCTGAATAGTAGGTATGAATCATAGTTTAAATATTTCTCTTGAGCTATTCCATGTATTCCGTGCTCCAGATACTCGAATAAATATCCGACGGGGCAGAACCATCTCCATTGAGATGAGATGACAGACCCATTTCTGCACTATCAATAGGATCAATTATAACAAGTCACACACTCATATTCCGGAACTACCGAAACAACGAAATTCCGCGGTAGAACTACCAGAATGGTCCAGAAATCCGAGTCCTAAGTGATTCATTTTTGATTCAAAAGCTAGGACTTCGTTGTTCTTGTGGGCCTAACTCATTGAAATTCCATCCAGTAAAACGGAAGAATTAGAAATCTCCAAAATAATAGATAGGAATATCGCAAATAGAGCCATTGCGACACCCATTAAGGGGGTAGTTCCCCATCCAGGAGCTACTTTACCATATTCCGAATTCAATGGTTTCAATAAATCCCCTGTAAGAGTTCTTCTTGGCCCAGATCTAGAACTGTCCTCAACGGTTTGTGTAGCCATAAATCCTATTGCATTGGTTGAGATCTGTTGACTTTGTATACTATTCCGTTGTAAATAAACGATCTTGTCGTAACGTAGATCCACCATATCGTGGTCTTGAAATTTGCTAATAATGGAAACAGCAACCTTAGTCGCCATCTCTATATCCGGTTCACTTGTAAGCTTTACTGGGTATGCCTTATATACCGCTTTTGGGCAGCCCTCTCAACAACTAAGAGATCCGTTCGAGGAACACGGAGACTAGTTGAAATGATGAACCTCCCCTATTAGTTGGGAGGCTCATTACTTCAATTGAGATAATGAAAAAGAATTTCATCTTTTTAGTCGAAATCCTAGGCGGGTCTCGAAAAAGATAGCGAAAGAAATTCTCCCTAGAGTAGAAATTTACAGGAATGTATAAACCCATGCTTCCATAGATTCGATCGTGGTTTACAATTATAGCTTCCACACCTGTGCATTTGGGATCATTTCCCAGACAAGGAAAGGGTAATATTTAAAGAAAAGCAATAATGAAAATCAAAATGTCTCCGGTACCCCGCCTATACCTATGCTAAATCAAAAAAAAAGAGGCGAATGATACCAGACCAGAACAACGTTGTATCAAACTACTTGTCTCCTTGTAGTTGGATCTCCAAGTTTTTGGAATGCCCCAAATTCGACTTGAGCATCCAAATCTGGGTCAATCCCAGCAAAAACATCTCTGAACAAGGTTCTAGCACCGTGCCAAATG
>NW_027182254.1:55000-65000 GCF_029961685.1 Aristolochia californica
GGTGAATTAGATAATAGACGTCTGTTGGCATTCCAGCCTTCCTTCTCCTTTCAGGGCCTATCCGAAAGATAATCCAGTACCTCTTGGTCGTGAATATCTGAATAGGACGAACCGGCCCCCGCGGATATCTTTGCTTCGGAACTAAACAATTAGAATTAGGCTCGGTCACCTGGAATGTGTATTCTCCATATAGGAGATCTTCCAATTGAGAAGATCCATCGACCTGAGACGAAGAGAAAGGTCTATCTATTTTATTTAGTTATTCAGTTAAACATGAACAATATTTCTTTGATCTTGTTCGTTCGAAAGCTGCAGTAGTTCTTGCTTGTTCTGATGAGGTAGGACCGGCTAAGACTGGAACCAGGATCCGAAGGGCTATCTCTTCCCTGGAGCCTGATCCGGGACCGCTTTGATCCAGCGCGAAAGCCGTTGCTTGTTCCTCTCGTACTCTGAAAGATAAGGATTGTCAACAGAGGGGCCTGGGAAAGCCACTGCCAACACCGACAAACAAGCCGTTTAACTCCTATGGACTCTAAAGCCCCTTACCTAAGGGTCCCTTCGTAACACTCACTTTAACGGACCTAAAGGAGTCACTAAGGCGTACATAGTTCTGTCTTTCAAAAGTCTAACGGAAGAGGCATTCTATTTATGGCGCATTTTAAATCATTTGAAAGTTAGACAGGGGTAGGGCAAGAATTTAGCAGTGACGATCCCATCCAACTCAGGTTGTTGAAAAAAAGTATGGAGGGACCTGGACTGGTTCACTTCGCTATCCCCGGAATCCGTTTCGTCATTCAGAGAGCTAGCCAGTAAATTCTTTCCACAGTTCTACTACACCAAACCAACCCCCTCTTTAGTAAGTTAGTTCAAAGAATGACCTTTTTGCGTTGCGCCATCAGCCGAATGAGACCAGCAAGCTGGGTCTCCTGATCGGGAGAGAGAATCGAACTGTTCTCGTGCGCTCGTTCGAGCTCAGTTTCCCCCAAACCCAAAGAAGACAATAGCAGTCGCAGTCTCATTTCTGATAGGTCTATTTTGCTTTTTCCCGCGTGCTTGTTCTCTTTCTTTTTTTTCTACTTATATAGATTTGGAGCCGTATCACCGCGTGTCAAACTGTGTCATGTCAGGCGGGAGACAGAAGGAATATTCAGCTGATTCCTTTCCAATGAGAACTATACACGCGTCCCATATCCCCATGTGCATATAACTCACTTTCGACACTTCCGTTAGTTCTCCACGTGCACATGCCCAAAAACATTCTAGAACATCGACTCTGTACTTCTTGCAACTTCATCTCCAGAACGCTACATACCTACTCTATACCCTGAGGGAAACTGGAAAACGATAATGAAGAACGTTGCTTTACACCCTACGGGAGTTGGAATGCAAGCACGTCATCATCAAAATTTAAAAAACGTGGCCTCTAGGTAGTGCACCCTGTGCTGTCTTTCTCTTTATCCAGTAGTCTTCCCCCCGGTCCCTGAAGAGCGATTGTGGTCTTTCCCATCCGGCCGCGCCCTAGCGAAGCGATCTCAGGATGTATGCGAGAGCCCATTCGCAACGTATGCTCAGTGATTGTATACGCTATAAGCGACTCAAGTGCGCTAAAAGTGGCTCGATTGGGGTGCGCTAAAGGTTTACTGGCTGGATGGGACTTTGATTTTGGCGTTAGCTAAACTACGCGGTAAGGGGAATGAGAGTTTGCACGAGACTTTTGACTTAGGCTAGTTGAATGAAGCAGGGGATTGACTTTGGAAGGGTAAAGAACTTGGAAAGACCCTAAATAAAGGGAGTTGGGCATACGCCCTCGGGCACAAAAGCAGCTAGTATGCCCTCGGGCACTAAAGCAGCTAGTATGCCCTCGGGCTAGCTCCATTGAATGCTCTCAGGAAACTACCTGAGGGAGAAGCTCCTGACAGCAAAGTACATTCTGACTCAGTCAAGGGAGAGCTCTGGAGGGAGCGAGAAAGTAGCGCCAGCCTTGACCCCCAGTCCCCTGTCAAGTACCACGCGTGGGCTGCGCTCGGTCGTATCTATCGCGCCCGTTATTGCAAGGAAAGCATTCTTGGTCGGCCTATGCCAGAAAGAATAGCCGGGTGGACCGCCACAGGTACTCCGGGGTGAGAGAGGGAACGAACTCACCATATCCGACAGTAAGCACAACTTTGAGCGAAGTTGTCTGGGAGAGACTAGGCCTTCCTCAGCTGATACATAGGCAATTTTCTAGCGGCAGCAACAGTTTCTCAATAAGGGTTAGAACTGAACTTTGCTACTGGTGCACAGGTTTCCTCATAATCAAGCCCATACTCTTGAGTGTACCCCTTAGCCACCAACCTGGCTTTTATCTATCAATGGACCCATCTGTTTTGGTTTTGGCACCTGCGTCAAAGGCACAAGAAAAGAAAGCCTTTTCTCACCTACTTAAATAATCGATATGAGAGTGGTTTCATAGGCCATGTTGACTAGGTTGATCTTTAATCATCAAATCACGAGTTTCAGTCCATTTCTGGATCCCTTCGTGAGAGTATAAAACTTCGCTATCTTATGCCCGAAAAGTGCTCTTCTTGAGCGATCCATTCTATGAACTGGGCAGCTAGTAGAGAGCAAATTTCCATCTTTTTGTCCTATTGATCTAATCAAAGCTTGTTACGATCAGGCTCATTTGGCTGAGATCTTACCTGGAAAAGGCTGGGGTAGGGTCAGTCTATCACTCTTGCTGGTCTGAGACCGGACTTTCTGAGATTACTGAATAAGAAGTAGAAACGGTGGAAAGAGCAGAAGGACGTCCGAATTGGACGAACATAAATGCTGCTCGGGGAGGAAAGAGGTCACCGGCAGTGCCTGGTCGCTAGCCGGTCACCGGTAGGCTAGCATAGAGGCTATATGGTGAAAGGGAACCCCGGCTTATCCATTGCTGATGACCCCTCTCTGACAAGGTCTCTCTTTGATTTTTCTCCGTTAGGCGATAGTCGATAAGGAACTCTCTGAACCGTAAGTGGGTAGGCTCACTCTCAGATCGATGGGGGAATCGTCGCTAAACACGTTCGAAATACCAGAGATGGAACTAGGTATGGGTAGGACCGAAATCAAACAAATCCGGACTCCGAAAAACCTATGAGTGAGCCGAGCGATAACCATGAGCACCGAGCCACCTGTCCTCCACCTTACTTACTAGCTTATTCCATATACCGACGGGTCCGAAAACCATGGACTAAGCTTTGCTTATGACCACGCTTGTTGACCATGCATGTGTTTGATCCCCTCGACCATCGGTTTTGGAAGCGATGGCTATGGTTGTCTATAGGAAGTAGTGTGTCGGCGAGCACTCGGGAGTCCAAGGTTTCTTGATCGAAAGCCTCATCCCTTAAATCTCTTTTTTATGCACGGGGCCAATCGAAGCCCTTTTGGTATAATAGGCAGGGTCCTTTCGATTGAGTGCAAGATGGTAGCGATCGTTTCTACCGCTTCACAGGCTCAGGCAAACAACGGCGCCAATCCAATAGTAAGGCACCAGGCTCACAAGAGTCGGGGACAGAGCGAGGGAGGGACACTGCGGGCACAAGAACCAGCCTTGTAGTATCATCACAGAGATAAAGGCCAGAGACCCCATTCCTGGGGAAGGGGTGAATCGGCACACCTACCCGACCAATCTATGCAGAGCTAGGTGGCACGGCACGGGACCTACTTATGAAGCATGGGTCGCTAAAATCGAGGTAGCATGTCTAGTGGACGAGGGCGAGGAACAGATTGCACTCGATGTCCCTTCATGAATAAGCTCGCGAGGGTAGCCTTTTCTACCGAATACGAAATTCAAGTACCGGGCGGGGAAGCGGAGGCTGCAACTATGGATACGGCAAGGAAGCTAGCTCGAGAGCTTACTTGCAGCTTTAGTGCCCGCTTAGCTTCTTTTTCTCCTTACTGTCGACCCGCTTCTTCCACTTCCACAAGAACTCGTTCCTATTCAATTCACTCTGAAAGAGATAGGATCGTAGATCAGTAAGAGTTAGGAAGACGCAGACATAGCTTTCTCGTCTTCGTCTTTGTAACTCTTATTGATGTGCCATTGATGTGCCCAAGCCCTATAGCGCATAGCCCAAGCTAGCCCAGACGAAGACGAGGATGCAGCTTATCGGTTGATAAGGGCACCGGTCCTGGCGTTACCCTTATCAACCGCTGTTTCAACTCCTGAAAGCTGCGCTCCCAAGCGCACAGAGAAGACTGCGTCTTTCTTTTCTGTCTTCTTTATGAGTGCTTTCTAGCGGGTAAAGGGGAAATTTTCTCTAACCCAGGCCTCGGCGACTGAGAGGAATCGGAAATAGGAAGTGAAGGGAGAGGAAGTGAGGATAAGGAGAGAGAGATTACTTAAAGTCTATTTGGTAATTGGTAAATAGACCGAAGCAAAGATCCTAAGGTAAGGGGCTTCAGACTGAGTTGTTGAGTGAGGGTGCCGCAGGTATGGTATATTCGCGTAAGGGGAAGCCGGGAGCTAGACTGTTAGATAGACTGTTACAAGTGGAGAAGATGCTCGACTAACAGGAAGGCGTGTCAAACTCTTTTCGAGAGGTAAGTTCTAGTTCTAACTAGGCTAGTCTACATATGCATCGTCCCACTGTGCTAATTGAATTCCCCGGAAAACGAACATAGATGTATCAGATATTGATTTAGTGTAGGGCGTCTAGGTCACTCAATTGAAAAGTGGAGAAGATGCCGAAGAGGCGTTTAGGAAAGAGAACCAAACGCTAGCTCTATGCACAAGTTCCGATAGATACGAGTTATATACTTGTAACGAGAGGGAATGAGTGAAGCTAGGGAACGAGCTACGTTGTAGAAGCTATCTCTAGTTAACTTTGATTTCTTAAATCATTCTGAATTTCAGTTAAAGTTGGTAGCTCGCCCGTCAGTCCTAGGGAGTGAAGACTAAAAGGTAGGATCGATTAATTGAAACTGAGTTCAAGAGGGGACCGAAGGGAGAGGTAGCTCTTTACTTTAGATAGGCTAGATAGACTGTTACAACTCCAGCTCGACTGAAAGGAAGGAGCGAGAGGAAACGTTCGCCCCTCCCTCTCCTAGTTTAGAAAAGAAAGATAGAACCTTGTTCACTGGTAAAGGCCCCATGGTCGATCGAAGGCCCCCTGTCAACTTCGAAAGATGCGAGGATACTCGTCTTGGATCGGGTATATCGATCCCATTGTTGGCTTAACTTAACTCCATCGGCGGAATCAAAGCAAAGCGAATCTACCCTACCCTCTCTCCTCGCTACGCCCCTAACTAACACAAGTAAGCAAGCGGAGGGCCTCGGCACCCTATCCTTTCTACAACTACACCGCATAGACCTTCTTTCGGTTATCTCCCCTGATTCGACTTTTGGCATTCCATCACTCTTCCGTTGTGAACTCCGTTTCACTCGAGCTTCCTTGCCTTCACTACGTCCACCCTCAAGAGGATAAGCTTTTCTGCCCCTTCCCTTATTCAGCGGAGTGGTGTTCACTTCCCCGCTAAAGGCAGAGAGATGGGAACCCTCGTCCCCGGATTCCCCCCACTCAAAGACAGGATCACAGCCCAACTCCAACACATAGAAATAGGGCTCGACGCACGGACTATACTTCTCAAATAGAAATGTCAAGAGAGATCCTCCTTGGATAAGTGCTTTCTACGCGGGTCCTTCATCATGCAAGAGGTAGGGGGAAGCCAAACTGGGACTGAGACAGGGCCCGGACTCCCACTGGGGTGGGGAATCTTCCTGCTTCCAGGAGTGAAAGAGTCTGCTTTGATAGAACCTGGCTTCTACGCTATTCGAAAGTCAAATATGATCCGACGGGGTGGCTCTATACATTCTTAGAAAAATAGTTATGGATGCCCTAGTCATCGAACTGACAGGATGATGGAAGCATCGCATTATTATCAATAGATAGACATAGATCATCTTTTTTTTCAAGATAATATCTCGCCTTTTGTCTTGCTGAGGAACCTTTTTTGGTAAGACAGCACTATCAGGGAATTCGGTTCCGCGTCAGTATAGTTGACAGATGCCGCCGCTGCAAGGCGAAGGAGTAAGCATGCGTGTAATCGGTTGACAATAAGGATCATACTTTCATGGCACTAAGGCAAATGCAAAATGCTTGCATCTGATCTAAGCAAGCGAGACTGCACCAGCACCATTAGTAAGAGTAAGGTAGAATATCATGCCTGTGTGATGTCCAGTGGAAATATTAGGCGTTTTGAAAGCGAGGAAAAGTGCTTTATGATTGAACTTTGTCCCTCAAGGCGCCCCTCCAACATCATTGTGAGCCGGAAAGGCCGTGGATACTTTTAAGATAAAAGCGGAATAAAAGTCTACTTTCGAAGCACTTCCTCTTGTTCTTGAGTTGGAGTTGGCTTTCATCGACAGGTAGGGTGATCAAGGCAATCTCGATTCTTTACTAGGAAATCCGAAGTATAGGTTATTAGGGAAGATCCCACCTTTCGTAGTGATTGCATTCATTCATTTATGGATTTGAACGATGCCACCCCTTTGAATTTCATGGAAGACCACAACTTCGCCTCTCTATTGGACTTTCTCAGTTCGGTTTACAATCAACCTTTTCGTTTGAGGACTTCCTTCCTCAGCAAAGACCTGGAGCGAATGCTATCTACATGAGCCTCGACTCTCTCAGTGGAAAAAGCAGCCCATACACAACCTAAACCTATTACCTTCACTTCAAGGCTATGACATCTTTATCTATTGCATTCTTTGCCTTAATGATGAAGGATGCAAGAGCCAGAAAGACTTCGTAGCAGAATAGGAGTTCGTGCCTTCTTCCATATTTAGATAGCCCCATGTTCGGAACCCCTTCGACTTGAAGCTTGTGGACGATAGCACGTATGGGTGGTATGAGTGCCATCAACGTATCCTAAGAAATCGCTCTTTTTTTAGAACTCACTGGGAACAAAGAGAGAACGAAGGGAAGAATATATGGAGAGGTCTGCTACTTAAAAAGATTATCGGCCGGCATGACAAGAGAAAAGAGATAGAGAGAGCATGCTGACGATGGGATGGGGATGGGATTTAGTTTTTACAAAATCGCACTGGAGCCGTACGATAGAAGGCGCAAAAATTCTGACTAGGAGAGAGCAGGAGGTGGGCTTGGAATAAAACAAACAACCTTTGAAGCCGGAGCCGATAGAAATTGTTCTAAGTTAAAGAGCGTGTGGAATAAAGTCAAGAAAGGGGAAGTGAAGCCATCATTAGCTAAACCGGCTCCCATAATAGTAGACTCTTTAGTGCTCTTCGTTGACTCTTTCCTTCTGACACTATGAGGGGACAGCATCTCTCGTCTTTTAGAAGGCAGTGTGGACCGAAATGGAAGCCGGTCAACGGTAGGCGTTCATTCCTCTCCTTTCATACGAGTCTCTTCGCGGAGGGTGGAAGGGACTGACTTTCGAGTTCATCTGGCCTTCGGGAACCATGCTCCCGGGAAACATATGGGTACTCTATTCGATTGTTCTTGAAAAATAGAAAAAAGCCAGACCTTCCGGGTATCTCTTTGAATCCTGAATATGGTATGGTGATACCTCCGATTGTACCAACCTACATATGTCTCTCCCCCATCAATCAGTACTAGTTATTGTCATTTTCTTTCCTTGACCTTATTTGTCCGATGAGAAATGCGAAACGATAGAAGGATCCTCCAGTCCTGCTGGGAATTAGATCCTGCTCTTTGTCCCCCCTCCTCACAGAAAATGGATAAATGAATTGATCGATTCATCGGATCGGGACTGACGGGGCTCGAACCCGCAGCTTCCGCCTTGACAGGGCGGTGCTCTGACCGATTGAACTACAATCCCAGGAAAATTAGGTGTACAGCCTCCAAATCTTTCTTTATTTCGTCTTTCTTTGTTTGATTTCATTCGAACCATTTTTGATCGCCGTATTGTAACAGAGACACGAATGATATATATATATCATATCATCATAGATATGATATATAGTGACAGTGACACGGATTACTAGTAATCCTGTGGTTATTGCCAAATCGATTGAGAATCTTTCGAACAATGAAAAAAGTCTTTCTCCTTTAGACTTTATACTTATAGATCATAAATCGTTATCGTTATAAACAGAAGAACATGCGAAAACAAAGAAAATGGAATGGAGATAATATATATAAAAAGATTGACTCTTTCTTCCTCCATATCATGCATTTTTTTAGGACGGATTGGTTATATCATCTTCATGGATCGGTGAATTCTTGGGTCGAGCTGGATTTGCACCAGCGTAGACATATCGCCAACGAATTTACAGTCCGTCCCCCGCTCGGGCATCGACCCTGGAAGAAGAAATTCTAGGCTTATTGAGAATCCATGATCAACTTCCTTTCGTAGTACCCTACCCCCAGGGGAAGTTGAATCCCCGCTGCCTCCTTGAAAGAGAGATGTCCTGAACCACTAGACGATAGGAGCATACCTGCCCGATCGCCATCATACTATGCGAATACGCAGAGCAGTTTTTTTTAATGGTAGAACCCGTAAATCTGGGAAGGGATCGACAAGTAATCGAACATCTTCTTTTTCTATGCGCAAGGTACGCCCTTCATGACATGATTCGAAAGAAAGATCTTTTTTTGGTACACGTATCAATCAAGTGAATCTCGTTCTTCTGGGTCAATAAAAGCTATTAGGATAGGATCGGTCTTGGAACAATTCACTGCATTGATACTTATATACTTATACTAGATCCATATATATATAAGTCTAATTTCTTTAGCTATTATCCCCCTCACTACGTGAGTTAACTCACTCCGTTAACACTTCCTTCGTCGGTTCTCCGTTCGGTTTGGCGGGGATACTAGTGCTAGCTCGAGACTACTATAATAAACTAGCTCGTGTCCCCTGGTTGAGGGGACATTCTCCCTTGGCCCTCACTTCGTTCGTTCAGTAAACGGTCCATCTCCCAGTATTAGTGAGCCGTCTATAGGCAACGAGTGCGAGTGGAGTTTTGAGTATTATATATAATTATATATACTACTGCCTATCTCGACCCGAACACAAGCTCAAAACCCTCACACGAGTTAGTGGTCTTTAGGCAGCGATTGTAGTAGTTCAACTCCTAGTTGATGAGAGTGACTTCGGGAGTCAAAAGAGTAAAGGTCATTCTCTCAATTCCAATCGAACGCAACTGGATCTAGTATGAACTGGCGATCAAAACATATATACGGTTCTCGAAAAAGAAGTTCTTTCTGCGAGCCTACGAAACGAGTCACCACTGGAGCAGATCAAATAAGGAGATCAGAATCGGGATCTCCTTTAGATGCTGGGCCACCCCCTTCTCAGAAACTCAAACTGTAATAGATTTGAAGCCTGATGAACGAGATCGATCTGAACCTCCTTTGCATCCCACAGGATCCACAATCCTCCTGCAGATCCTGAAGGATGACAGCAAACACTACTTCCCTCGAAACCCAACCTTCTCACCAGATTTTCCACCAGGCTCTCTTTCACCTTCGTCTCCAATACAATCACAATAGCCGGCTTATCAGTTTGAATCATAGCACCTCATCGTAGGTCTGTTATTAAGACCTCTTGCATTCCAAGCAAGAACTTTCATGGAGAAAGGTTAGGGATAGGGGAAGGCGTACCTTTGCCCCCTATATATCTGTGGCTTAGAGGGCTTTGAAGCCTGCCTATAAAGCGCCTTTACACAATAGGGCCCAATAGAATAGGGCACCAGCGCCAATTGCGATTGTAGGCTTGAGGCTTTCTACCTGATAGCAAGAGTGCTTGAAGCACGCGTAAGGGCTTGAAGCGCCTATTGCAACAAGGTAAAGGCGCTTTATAGCCCTATTGCAACTTTGGGCGTCAGTGAAGAGGGCTTGAAGCACCTATTGCAATTGTAGGCTTGGGGCTTGTGCGCTAGTGTCAGGCGCGCGCAGGAGTTTTGAAGCTGGGAGGAGGCCAACGCAGTCCGCGCGGTACGGAAGATTGGTCCGCTCCGCTTTTCGGTTCGCTCCCCCTATGTGGTCGG
>NW_027182254.1:67500-72500 GCF_029961685.1 Aristolochia californica
TTTGGCTTCAAGTAGTTCCAAAAGTGATTCCGCAAACGAAGACAAACCGCCCAAAAAAAGGCGTGGCCGGCCACCAAAGAAAAAAGAAGAGCGACTGGGAGATGCACGTCACGATCTAATAAAGGCGATTATTCGTCTATTAAGGGACACATATGTTCCCTTTGCTGACTACAACAAACCACAACCTTCTTATGAAAGGTGGGAAAGAGTGGTCGAGCTCTTATCGAACGAAAGAGTCGATCTCCAACCATTTTTCGAGATTTTCGATAGCTTGAAAGAGTTCAGAGAGAATAGCCCTGCTTTTAAGCAGGCATTAGAACACTTGGAAGAGCTGCGAAGTCTTTCTGATTCAAATTTCTTCAAATAAGAACAATTGGAGCTTCATTCCTATTCTCTGTTATGATGTTCAATATTCAAATAGCGGAGACTCACGAATAAGAGGAGTTCAAGGGGACAGTGAATTTAGGGATGAAACGGCATATATGTTACTCTATTGGAAAACGGGCCCACCGCGAATTAAGCATTGTATAGTTTGCCCGGCTTTTTTATCGGATTCGTATTCTAGAGTCAAAAGGGGGAAGGAGAACTGCGAGGAGCCAACCTCCGTACGCTTGGACGGGGTTGGGCCAACCTATGGTGTACCGGTTGTGTTATGCCAATAGCAGCGCCGGGCAGCTAAGTTGGTATGGAAGAACTGCTATAGGTAAATCCTTCTCTTTACAAGTTCTCGTACGAGGTTTTTTGTTCTAACAAAAAACTTAGATAGGTGAGAGGTGTAAGCACCGAAAGGTGTTAAGCGATCTCATACTAAATATTAAAGAAATAAATAAAGAAAAAGAAAGTCATCAGTCGAGCGAGTACTCTTCCTCATCCGAATTCCCTCCAGGTCGAATGGAGGCAAGGCAGGAGAGCTGCTCGAGTTCACCGGGGTCACGCTTTCCAATGTGGTTTGTTACTATTATACGAATTATCATGTTTTTTTTTCTTCACATAGATCGTAAATTATGAGATGAAAGAAACTCATCAAGAAAGAAGAAAGTGGTCCAACGAATCCGAGCACGGATCCGCTCTTCGAGTTCAAGATTGGATTGAGAAGCTGAGGACCTGTAGTGCCTGCGCGTAGATTGACTTGTTTCAGGTCTGTATCCGTTTTGCTTTCACATGGGGTCCGTCTTCCGTGGCTTCCGTGTCTCTGTCTGCTTCGCTTTGCTTCGCCTTATTAGAAAGGAATTCTGTCTGCTCTGCTTTGCCTCGCCTTAGTAGTCTGGCCTGTAGTCGCGCTAGCGTGAATGAGTAGGTGGGAAGACTCGTAGTTTGTCACGTAGGAGCTTGAAACGAGTACTTTGAAGTCCCTTGGTGAAGATATCGGCAATTTGATCAGAGCTGGGAACAAAGTGAACACGTCAGAGGCGGGAAGCTACCTTCTCGCGAACGATGTATTAGTCAATTTCAATGTGTTTCGTCCTTGCGTGAAGAACGGGATTGGCAGCCATACATATAGGTTGCACTTATGTTGTCGGAGAACTAGGGCGGTGGGTGGGGAAGGAAGGAAGAGAGGAACCCTTAAATCACGGAGAAGGCAAGTGATCCAAAGCACATCAGCGGCAGCGGTGGCTAGTGCATGGTATGGCGCCTGAGTACTAGAGCAGGAGACGGTGGGCTGCTTCTTGACTCCCCATGAAAAAAAGTGGTTTCCGAGAAAGACACAATGGCCGGATGTGGAACGCCTATCATCAGGATTGCCAGCCCAATCCGCATCTTCATAGGCATATATAGTTGGCTTGGTGTCACGGTGAAGGAAGAGACCGTGTTGAAGAGTCTCCTTCAAATAGCGCAGGATACGCTTGGCAGCAATCATGTGAACGGAAGAGGGTTTGTGCATGAACTGAGACACGTGGTTTACAGCAAAGGCGATATCTGGTCGTGTAAGAGTGATGTACTGCAGTGCACCAACAATGCTGCGAAAAGAGGAAGCTTCAGAGAGCTCCGCACCTTGATGAAGTGAAAGTTGTGAACCAGTGACAACAGGAGTGGAAACCCCGCTTTGGGCTCAAAGTAGCAATAGGGGCTTATCGCACTCTTGCTATCAGGTAGAAAGCTCCTGTACGCAAGAGGGGCACTTTTTAGCCAGCTTGACGCCCAGGACCATAAAGCGCACAAGCCCTAAGGCCCCGGCCATAAAGGCTACTTCTGCAGCTGCCCCTTGTAGTAAGAGGCGCCGTAGGCTCTCTGTATACAAGGGGCGGAGCACCTTTACTACAGAGGCGCCGTAGGCTCTCTTACTACAAGGGGCGGAGCACCTTTACTACAGAGGCGCCGTAGGCTCTCTTACTACAAGAGGCGGAGCACCTTTACTACAGAGGGGCACTTTTTGAACTCTTTTTGGAGAACCACCGGTGCATTCGGTTGGTTCAGATCAATTTCTACGCTAATTTTTGCATATCGAACTCTAGTGCACTCTTCTGTATGCTCGTCTAGCTTCACCGCTTGTCCAATCAGAGCAGCTACTCTGTGGAGGATGTCCGGTCGCCTGTATGAAAGAGGAAGTCGAGGTAATCGAACCCAGATAATAGCGGAGTCCAGTTTGGTCTCAAATGGATCAAACGCCGCGTGCCATCTTCGCAAGACCAGGTCCGAAGACAAACCATGGTCCTATAGTAATAACGAGGTTGAAGTCTTCAACGTTTGCAAATCAGAACAGAAAGTAAGCGCCTCCCATGGCCATGATCGGAACTCCTCCTTTCATGCCTGCTTGTTTCCAGACTGCTTGCATTCTCTCGGTGAGCGATTTGAGCAAATCCGCCTAGGACTTTGCCAATAAGGCATAAGCTCCAGGCCTCAGCACTCTCTGATAGAGTACTTCGCTCTCCAACTCGTCTTTTTTCTCCCAATCTTCGCAATGGTCCGTTATAGCAGATTCATTCAAGTCCACTTCTGCTACATCGTTATCCAACTTCTCCATCTCGTCAGCCCAGGATTTAGAGTTGGAAGAGGACCCCTTTTCCACCTTTTCTCTGTAAGATGGTTTAAGAGGTTCTTTTCCTTTCCCTCCATCGTTAGAAGACATGGTTGTTGGTGAGACAAGAGAGGTACTTACAGAAAGTTTGGTGGTGGTGCTAACCAGCTCTCCATAGATATTCATATAAAGACTTCATACCTGAGCGCACTCGAGTGCTTCAACTTCTTTGAATCCGGCGGATGAATTCAAAGAAAAGATTGGATCGTCCTCAAGCTACTACGCACACGCCAACATACTCTGCAGGTCTCAGTTGTTTTTGTTGTCTTTATCAGAGTATTGAGCCGTCTGCGACATTCAATCCGGTATTATCTCTCTTAACTTTGCCGAAGACCAACGCTTTCTCCAAGATAAGATGAGTATCCCATCTTTGTTTTCTCCTCCATCCTTCACGTCTAGTCTAAGAACTCTCATAAGATCTTCTTAAGATCTTCCTAGAACACTAGTCGTTTTTCCATGCAGATCTTTTCTCACTCTATTAGCCTTTCCTTCCTCATCTAGCCCTCCGTTACTTTCATCCCCTCGCTCCGTTTTACTCCACTCACGATTTCATCTCCTTCGCTTCCACTCTCTCTTTCCCTTCGCTCATCTTTCTCTCTTAGCCGGGCTAATAACTCCTTTTCATATTCATGCAATTTCATTTCCCTTCTCTTCTTAGCAGGATGGTATGGAGCCAAGCTGTGATGATACGGGTTCGGAACATCTCGCATGGCGACAGGCCACACCAACCCTCCCCTCGATCTGCTGAATCGGCCCTCTGACAAACAGGAAGGCTGTGATCTTGTCATCCTTCCCGGGCTCAAGAGTTGGTGCGTCCTTCCCTTGATAGCCGAGTCCATCCTTGGATTCCCGAAGGTTAAGGACAATGGGCTTTTTGATTCCCTGATTTTCTCGTCCAAGTCCCAACCCAGACTTGTAGCCGAGTCGGCACATCAAATTCCAGATTTCCCGCAGCATTTGGCATAGCGCAAAGTCTTGTCCATGACCCGGGTGTGGAGGCAACTCTATCTGTCGATCCTAGAACGGTCCATGCGAAGTTGAGGTCAACAACGGAGACCAAAGGTGGCTTCCGAGGTTGGATCTCTGTTGTCGTGACTTCTTTGATGATCGGGAGATTAGGAAGGTTGTCACTTTTGTACTCTTCAGGCGGCTCATCGCTGAACACACGGTAGATCTTGCCTTGATAAGGAAAATGATGTATATACATGACTCATGACTGACGGTACACACTTCGTTTGTTCGATCCACCTTCTGCCGAGAATAAGGTTGAAAGACGCTTCAAAGTTGATCACATTCAATTCGACTGCTTCGACTGTACTGTAGGGGTGGTAGGCTTCAGTGTACTATCTGGAATTTCCAGCATTTGCTTTGTGGCCAGGGGACATACATTCAGTGAGGCACCTGTGTCAACCAAGGTAAGGTCTGAGGAATGGTAAATTCCTTAGTTTCAATGGTCAAGTAGAGCTCCACACCCTTTGAGAGCATGTGGCGCGAAGTCCTCAGGTCCGAAGGTGATGAGCAGCGGAGCGATCATTAAGGCTATGACCTGCTCCAACGCACACGCACCTTTACGCAATAGAGGCACTGCATCTGCATCTGCAAGCCTTCAACGTCAAGGGCACTGCATTACGCCATTGCCAATTGCCAATTGCCAGCCGCAGAGAGAAGAAAAGATTCATTCCTTTGTTACAGGTGCTGGAGGATCAAGTTAGAGCCGAAGCCTCTGATGATATTTCAATGAGAGTTGTGGGAAAGCATGGTTCTTAAGTGAAAAAAGTGTTTGCAATTAACGCACACGCCCCCAAGCCTACAATAGCAATAGGTGCTTCAGCCCTATTGTTATAAGCGCCAAAAGTAGCAGGCACTCTTAGAACTCTGCTGATCAGAAAATCTCTCTCGCTCTTCTCGCTCGCCATGATCACCAACTCTAGTCTCGCTCTCTTTTGTCTCACTCTCTTGTCGGTATGTCTCTCTCGTGCTGTCG
>NW_027182254.1:82500-107500 GCF_029961685.1 Aristolochia californica
AGACGGAAAATTGATAAGAAAGGAGAAGTGGGTCATCAACTGATCTTTTCCCCAATAGGCTTTCGAAAAAGCGTGATTCTTGGGCTGACATCAGGGATTCGATGATCCGATCCGCCTTCTTCTCAACAAAAAGCGGAATCCTCGGATTGTTTGCCAGCGTTCGAAAGAGAATACGCCTCTTGGACAGAGTCACTCATCTATAACATGGAAGCAGGTAGTAGGGCTGAACGACGACCTGACTTTGAACCTGAACCTTATCTCGATTTCAAAAGCGAGCTTCCAAAGAACGAAATCTCACAGAACTTGACAGCGCTGACTATGGAGAGTTATAGCATAGCAAGCAATGAGGGAAGAGCACGAAAGGAAGCAGATTCGGATAAGCACCCATAGAAGGCGGCGTGAGCCTCGTGGTCAGACTTCTCATCAAAAGATAGGGAATGGAAAGGTAGAGAGAGGGCTTTTTCCAACCATTGAGTGGTCGACTCCACCCAGCATTTGTCAAGGAAATAAAGGGCTTCCCTTCGAGAGGGACTTCTCACTACTCTATGATCGGCCTGAAGCTCGGGCTGAGCTACTTGTCCCTGACCTTTTCACGTAACTAGCGGACTATGGTTCATAAAAGCCCCCTCTTTGGATTTGTGGCATACTTGGCTCAGTAAATCCTTCGATTGGTATTGGATTCTTCCCCAGCTAACGAACTCCGGGGTTAAATAGTAAAGGTCATTCTTTCTTTGTTTGGAAGGGGGGCTATCAACTCATCGACCACACCCAGTCTCTTTCCCAGCTTCAGTTCACTCTTTCGGTCACAAAAAACGAGATCTTTGGGCTCTTTCTCGAACAAAGCCTTCTGTCTTCTCCGTCCCACTCCGCTGACTATCCATACCCAACTTTAGCGACTAGCTAGCTGGTTAATTGATCTAGGCAACTCGCGATTTATTCATCTTCGGTGGAGTTGAGGGCTTACTCAGCAGGAGCAAGGAGAACAATCCTCTGTTTGGGACGCATCTGTAGGGTGAGCTGACTTCACTTCTGCCAGTGAATGAACAAAAGGGGATCTTGGTCGGTCCTTCAGATCTTGGAAAGGGAGGGCTTACGGCTCAAAGTCGAGGTCACCTTGATTCGGGCCAGCTTTCACCAGATAGGAGTCTTCTCTTTCCTTTAGAGAGAGAAAGATCTTGACGAAGGCAACAAAGACCTTTCACTGTCACTGGGGATAGTCCGCTTCGAGGGCCAGGATCTCTCTCATTGGTGGGACGTAACGGAACCCGGTCAACGGTAGGCGTTCATTACTTATTCTCCGATGGATTTTTGAGGAGGCTACACCATGGATTGATTCATTGATCCCGTAGTCTGGCATGGAAATGAACTCAGCTTATGGCGCTGTTAAGCCCTCAAACTCCACTGACTCATGGAAGACCGTCGGATTGGCATCACTCTCATCTTCTTGAGAGCCGGACCCTGACACGACTGAGGCTGTGATTTAGACGGAGCTACTCCATCTGATTAGTAGCCAATCAATTTGAAGTGAGGTTCACTTTTCTGCTTTTGTATGCTACTAGCTCTGCTTCTTTGATGGATTGGACCAACCACTCCACCACACTTTCGATTTCGACTAGACCGCGAAAGAGTGCTTGCTGGACGACTTCCATCACTGGGACCGCTTTCCGCTCTGAATGAGCTCTCTTTGCTGACGAAACTACTGCTTTATAAATAAAGAGATGATAGGTGGGGAGGTTTTCATTGGACTAGCCTTCCTATGAATCCCAGGAACCATCCAATTGCGCAGCAGCTATCTAATCTGGCGGTAGGTCATTTCTACTTTCGTCGATCAACCAACAAACAAGTGGACAATCCTTAAAGATGTGAGAAGGCTACACATCCGAGTCAAAGTCTTGCCCCTTTTCTTTTTGCACCACGGTGGAAGGTTGACGTCACAGCTCTGTCTTTCTTTTCGTATCAAAGAAAGACATTTGTGTGCGAAGTACTTTCCGACAACATCAGCTTCTGAAAGTAGATGAGAGAGGCGATGAAATCCCTAATAGGACATGCCAGCTGGACGAGCGTCTTGTATTGGTGCGCAATTCTCCAGTGAGTGGGAGAAAGCTGATGTGAAAGGATAATAGTAGCTCAGTTACGTAGGTGAGTCGTCTAGCGTATAGCACCAGAAAGGATAACCAATAGTGAGATTTTGGCACCTTGCCCAGATAGATCTTTCCCTATCTTCAGCACCCACCCATCTTGTAGACGACGGGGTAGACGGGGATGAACATGACGGATAGAAAGACCAGAAACTGAACAAGGCAACTACCATTGCTCTCTCTTCCTATACTAAGGTTCATAGATTGACTCTTCACTCCCCTCACCACGTCTTGTCAGTCTTTGCCCTACCCTAACTACACTACTTCTTTTCGTTCTTCTCTTGCCTGCTTTCAGTTCTTTCTTTCAGTCGTTATGGCGGTTAGTGCTAGAAGAATAAAGTGGTTGAAAAATCTCTTTCAAGAAGTGAAGAAAACCCGTCTTTTTTGATTAAATTTGATTTTGCTTAATAGACGGACCTAGAAATCGAGAACCTTTCACGCTCATATAGCTTCAAAAGTCATAAAAGTACGGAAATAGCTCAGTTGCAAGTCGTTGAGTTCGTCTTCGGGTTCTTTCGTTCCAAGACACGACGGAAGGGCTTGACCGTAGCGCTTTGCTGCTATGCCAATGTTAAGTCAAGGTAGTGACCGTCGCCTTTACCGCCCTGCCACCGCACCTGTCTTGATACATTCGGCTACTCATCCAGGGAAACCCCTCGCCGATAGCACCCAGCAATCAAACTAAAGCGCTAACGCGAGGTCTTACAGAGCCTTTCGCGCTAGGCGCTCAGCTCAGTCCGTTGCTTGTTGGCTCTGAAAGAGGTTCTTAAACTATCTACCGGGGTTGTGACGAGTACGTACTTATTTTGCCAATACGTCCTCCATCCTTTATGCTGCATCATTGCATCTGGATGATATTTGAAGGTTTAATTTAAAAACTTCCACAGACAAGCGTTTGTGACTCTGTCGTCTAGCTAATTCTAAAACTTCTCAACCCGTTGGAGCTTTTCGTTGTGATCCCCTAGGGGAATGTGAATTGGGCAATACCTCGAATGGGCAAGCTGCCTAATTCTCGTGCATCTTCTAGAGTAAACACCACCTCGCCGGCTGGTATGATGAATGTTGTGGTAGACTGGCACTTGAAACTGATCATAGTCAACAACCGTTAATTATCCTTCGGGTTCAGTTTGAAGGGCGTCGCTGATCCCAGCTGCGTTCCGAACCGCACGAACATTAGGGTCGAGCTCCATCTCCCTGACCCACTGCTCCCAGCTTTCGTCTGGTTTCGGCCATCCGGCTCAGATTATGCTGCGGCATTTCTGCTCTTTTAAAGTCTGCCAGAACTCTTTCTGGGGGCTATCACTACTTCTGTTGTCGTACCGTTATGCCCTGGCAAAGGCCCGAGGTATAATCTCTCGTTTGCAAGAGACTCCATTCATGGACGCTTAAGCGAAGTACTGTAGCTGTTGAGAATGGTTTCTGGTGGATCCTCTTGGTAAAGGGGGAAAGAGAAAACGGCTGTGTTCTTATGTCCTCTCTGTTTTGAGGGCTCTTCGTTCCCCAAGGGTCTTGATTTCGGCGGTGACTTTTTGGAGATCGTGCGCAATCACTTGTTTTCAAAGATTGCTTTGTTGTGCCAACTGGCGTGCATGAAGCTAGGGGGCTTTGTGATCTTAGGGGAAATATCCCCGTTATTCTCGTCGGGCAGGAATAATCGACGCGAAAGCCCCCTCTTCTTAATAGTGCTTGCCGATTGGAGACGCACTCATACAGGCCGAAAGGATGTGTTCGCTTATATACTAGTCGAGTCGACAGCTATACCGAGCGAGAAGCCTAAGAGAGAGAGACGGGGGTGCTGGTCGACACCTATATAGTTACTGCCGACAAGGCTTATTCGAAAGAGAGATTTCCTGTAGTATTTAAAAGGAATGTGATTTATAATTAAAGTCGTGAGTGAGTCATTTATTGTCGCCACCAGAAGATAACCGTCAATAGGCACGAGAAAGAGGTTGATGCTTGTGGCTTTGTATTTGTTTGATTTTGTTTGATTCCTCTCCACGTGTACGAGTTTGTTATGTAACAGATTCTGCTCAGATGAGGGGGGGTCTCATATGGATTGATCGCCCCGCACCCGCACTTCCACTTAGTCATTAACCAGTGTTTTATTGACACGTGGTGACTTGTGATTGATGGCAAAGTCAGTTGGTGGGTCGCTGATCGCCTATAAATAGGACCTGTGACCTCATTTTCAAACAGAATCACGAAGTAGGAGTGCGAAAAAGTGTGATTTTGATATTCCAGCAATAAAGGAAATCCACACAACTATATTATCAAAGGATGGCAAGCTCGTACTCCTTTCAAAAAGCGCTCCCCCCACCTAACATAAAGGGCAGCTAGAGCTGTTACTGAGAAGCGCGCCAGAGAAAAGACAAATTATACGTAGTTTTTCAGCTGCATCATCATAATATGACAACTCCAATGAGGACGAAGAAGGCAGAAATAGGCCGCGATCCGCAGTGGCACGAACGTCGCGTATGATACGGTGAACGGCCGTCAGGTGAAGGGTCCGAGGTGCCAACATAAAAGGCTGACTTTATTAGGGACAGCGTTAGCAATATCAGGACGAGTGATCGTAAGGTAGACAAGTCCTCCAACAAGCAGCCTGCCTTTACGTAATAGGAGCTTCTGCAGCTAGCCCGAAACCTAGCCTTCCAGCCAGCCCCAATAGGAACAGGAGAATGAACAAAATCTCTTATTGATAATGGTGTCTCACTCACAAGAATGCTCTTTCTTAATATAAATGCATATAATGGAAGCGACTGGGACAACACCCAGGCCAGGAAAGAACCCGACACCGTCACTTCAATCGGGAGGGCATACCTGCAGGCAATTTGGAAGATTGTTGACTTGAGGCACAAAAGAGTGACCTGCTCATGTTTTCATGCCTATATAGCCTCGTATTCGGAGTAGGAAGTTTGAAAGGAATCAGCATCTCAATCGGCATCTCTTGATGAGCCTCTGGCCTCGAAACCGAACCTTCCACCAGTTCTGGAATAAGCAATTTGCACATCTGGAATTGGAGTTTGAGCACTTGAGGTTTTTTAGTATTATACGCGGGAGTAGTTACCTGGAACTGCTGAAGCGTCAGTCTTCGGTGTAATCTTTCGTTGCTTTCGTCTGGTTAAAAGGGGCCTTTGATAGTCACAATCAAGAAGAATACGAAAGAAAGACTATAATATAATATAATATAATAGATTCTAAATTCAATAGATCTGGCAGTTGAATGAAGAGGGTAGGGAGTGGCTACCGAGTTTACCATTGCGATACACGGAACAAGAGTGCTATCAACTGGATTCTAACTCGGTAAAAGCGGTGGGCAAAGTCAAGGATTGAGTTTTGAACTAGCTTGGATACCGGAAAGGAAGGTCATGATATCCATCTCTTTAGTGGAAGTTTCAGACAGTTATGGAATGCTTTTTAGCCGAACTTTCTTGGCGTGCGGGTAGATTTATCAGCCTCGATTGGACTCATGCGGTGGTACCAGCAACCACAATCAAATGCTATGCGTCAATCCGGAGGGGGAGAGGAACGTAACGACGGATCGCCGAAACTGTAGTAATTCGACAGGGTGAAGATCTTAAGACCTTGGGTTCTACTCTAAGATTGTGATCCCGGTTGTTCCAGGAAAATGGAAATGCTAGATTCATCTCTCGGAAATGAATCTCCGGGTTCAACAGGAGCCAGCAAGAGCTTGGGCCCCTATGGAGTCAGGCAAGTCAAGCCGTATCGCGCTTGTATAGTAAACGCCCCTTGCTGGCTTCTTTGAGCCGTAGCGCGTACTTACTGGTGAAGGCGTGCCACACCAACCCTGAACCCTTACTGCAATAGGCGGAATGGAGCAAGAAAACGGCTGCGCTAACGCGAGGGTTGGCGTGGCTGCACCACGAAACAAGCAAAGTATGCCCTTTATTTCACTAGATAGCAAAGGTCCTGTTATACCGGAGGGACGCGTGCTTTCTTTTTTTTCCAGGGATGGCTTCATCAATCACATCTGTCACCGAGAAAGGTTTTTACATGGATGTATGGGAACCTTTGGTTCCATTTAAGTAAGTAAGCCCGCAGCATCACTACCAGATCGAAAGTCAGGGTCAGTTTCGGTTCTAGGTAAAGATCCATAACCACCAGTCCCAGCTCCGCCGCCAACATACCCGGATCGAGTGTTTTCGCTCCCCTCAAGGGAATATGAGCTTATGCGCCTACCTCTGCTACTGGGACTGAACTTGATCTACTCCATAAATAGGTGAATATGCTCAGTGCTTAAACCAAAACAGCTCCTCAAACTCCTTACTCTGGCTCTCCTAGGATATGCTTTCTCTATTTCCGTGTCTGCTCCAACTCGATTTTTCAGTGGTGGAGAAGAGGTTCAACGTTCTTTATGAAAGGTCTTTATCAATTCGGGTGTTCTTGTCTTGGTTCAACGCGCTATAGATCTGTATATGGGACTGGGCCCGGGGAAGCTACGGGCTAAGCGCTCACGCCTGCGAGCGAAGCGCTTTAGCCCGCTACAAGGCGAGCCAGCTTGACTCCATAGGGGGGCTTGTGCGCTTACTGCAGAGTAAAGGGGCGTGAGCGCTAGCTAGGCTAGCACAATTCCGAAGGTGAAGGCGAATTGATTGATTTAATATTCAATCAAATGCTGAATTGTCAGCTAGCTCTTCCCGTTTCCCGGCTCAATCATTATGCAAGCAAGCAGCGGTTCAACGCTACACCGCTTTTGCGTCAATTCCTTCCGGTCTCACTCCCACTTATTCCTACCGCCGAACGATAGAGGAGCATATAGTTCGTTGTTCATCCCTAAACCATATGGTTTCTGACTGAATTAGCTCATGCGAAAAAGTCGGTCGCTTCATGCATGTTCTAGATTTTGGCTACGACTTTCTCTCCCGGCACCTCCACCGCTAATGCAAGCATCCATCTATAACCATTCTCCACCCCGCCCTCCCCTTCGCATCTATTGATCGCTATCCATTCTCCCTGCATCCATCCCGGGAGCGGAGCTGTACCGAAAAAGATTTAAACATGAATTTCAGTCTTCTATTATCTCACCCTCCCTGTTCCGATAGTTAGGTTTCGAGCAGAGAACTGTTATTCCTTATAGTAGTGAGGAATAGATCAAGCCAACATCTTAGCCTGCTGATTGAGTCGCGTGAGCGGGGATGTAGTAAACATCGAACGAACATTCCCCGTGATGACTCCGACTTCCACCCAGGTAGATTGATTCGGGAGAAAGCAGCACCAAAGCACGTGAAGAAGTGAGTAACCCCATTCGTCGAGCCACAATGGCAGAATTCGGACATCATCTCATCAGTTCGAGGGTAGGTATTCCCGTCCGCCCTTTCTGATTTGGAGGTTTGGATCCGGAGAAAGCATCGTTCTATATCGATCGAGACTGAGAGTCTCTGGTATGTAATATGAATTCAAAGTTCCAGCTCCTGCTCCGAAGGGGAGTATAACCCGCACGGGAAAGAATGATGGAAGGGAATAAAAAAGAATCGGTTACATTTTGCACCTCTTATAGAATTAGAAAAGTCTTCTCTAATAAATAGACCTGGGAACCCTTGATTTTCGGGGTTGGACTTAAGCATGTTTTTTCTGAATCGTGCTTCATCCCTCCTCGCATCGGAAGAAGACTCACTATATGGAACTAGGAATCCAAGAGTCTAAGTGGTTCCCCCATACGGAGCTTTGGGCTTTGGGGCGGTTTAGTAGAAACCAGACATTTCTTTATCCATCGGGACATACAAATACCAGACTCTGGCGGAATGGGCAAGCTCGTCCGGGAAAAAAGATGTGTACTCGGGATGGGCTCTGTAAGCAATGGATAACCAGCTTTTTCATTCGCTTTTTGGGAACGGGACCTGCCAGTTCAAGATTGGAGCTGGCTAGCCCAGGAACTTGATCTTCCTTTCACCCCGCATTTCCATCACATCATCTTCGCCCGGCAGGAGATTATTAAAGACGAATGAGTTTAAAGTACTACCGTCGACTTCGAATTGATGAGAGCCCTTTTTCTGGTTCTGGCTCCATACGAGTTTGCACTGTTGGTTCATCCACATGGATATCTGGTCATACCTACTCCACCGAGGACCGAAGTAGATACGTTGATTCACCATCCGACCGGGTACAACTAGTTGGTTACGCATTCCCCCACCCCGGTTCGTCCGGGCGGGGAGGAATTGCTTGCCATGGATTAATCCCTCGGATCGGCGAGTGAAAGTAGCATGCCCTTGGTTTGAGTGAAAACCCGCCCGCCTGGGGTGGGGGTAAGAGGAAAGAACCCCTTAATGAGTGTTAGATGCGTCCTGCCCGGTTGGGAAGGAGACGATCTGGCTATCGGTTATTTGCAGGGATGTGAGGCGAGGCATAAGTCGAAAGAGAGGTGGAGAATAAGTGAAGAGCATTCCATAGCTATCGGATATGGGCCGTGGAGCCCGGGAGGGAGTCATAACTCTTTACGTTCTAATTGGATTCCCCCGGTGCTTGCGCACAAGCCCCAAGTAGTAATAGGCGCCGTAGGCTCTCTGTATACTAGGGGCGGAGCACCAAGTAGTAATAGGCGCCGTAGGCTCTCTGTATACTAGGGGCGGAGCACCAAGTAGTAATAGGCGCCGTAGGCTCTCTGTAGTAAAGGGGCGGAGCACCTTTACGTAATAGGCGCCGTAGGCTCTCTGTATACAAGAGGCGGAGCACCTTGTAGTAAGAGGGGCACTTTTTGAATTGCTCTGCTGCCCGCGGGCGACCGTTGTCTCGTTGATAGTTTCGAAGGAGCTCATGAGACAGGAGGATATTGTTGGTGATTTTTCGCCCATGAATGAATGCCGAATGATATGGGCTAACCAAGCTAACAATCATAGCTTTAATTCGGTTAGTAATAATCTAAGAGATAGACTTCTCAACCATCTTGCAACATTCAATAGGCCGAAAGTCATTAAGAGTAGTGGGATTGGAAACCTTAGACACAGGAGATATAAGCATAGAGTCAACTTCCGTCACCAGCTTGCCCGACTTGAAGAAGTTAAGAACAGCTTTCGTAAAGTCGTCACCAACAATGTGCCAGGCGGCCTTGATAAAATAAGCAGCGAACCCATCTGGGTCTGGGGCCTTGTTGTCTTTCAAGGAGAACATGGCTTCCGACTCCTCACTCGTCACTTCACGTTCAAGCTCTAATCTCTGGCTGTTCGTGAGCTGACTGAAGAAGGATAATCTACGGGCCACATCATTTTGATAACATCCAATGGGATCAGCACCCAAAACATCCTGATAATAACGAACCACTTCCGCCTTAATAGCATCCGGATTATTGACTTTCACCTTGTTGATGTAGAGGCTGGATATCTTGTTACGAGATTTCCTAGCATAAAGAGCGGTTGGTTAAGGCCGTCTTATTGTCACCAAGCGCCAACCAGTTAATTCTAGCCTTTTGTCTTATGAGAGACTCCTCGTTGGCAGCTAATGAGGCATAAGATTGAATCAGCTCATTTTCTTAAGAGGCAAGTTCGGAGCTCTCGGGATCCAGCTGAAGCCTACTCTGGACAATATCAAGCTCATCTCTAGCGCACAAGCCCCAAGTAGTAATAGGCGCCGTAGGCTCTCTGTATACTAGGGGCGGAGCACCAAGTAGTAATAGGCGCCGTAGGCTCTCTGTATACTAGGGGCGGAGCACCAAGTAGTAATAGGCGCCGTAGGCTCTCTGTAGTAAAGGGGCTTGTGCGAAGTGGGCTTACGCACACGAAGTCTGCTGCCCCTGGAGCAATAGGGCTTTGGGGCACTCTTAGCCAACGGACCTCTGCTGCCCGGAAAGGCTTTCGACGTACCTTGCGACAACCACCCGTCAAGTCAGAAAAGAGCTATCGTAAGTAAAGAACGGAACCTGTAAGAGCGGAGTCAAGTAAGAAAAGAAGAGTGTGTGGGCTGCTCTTACCTGCTTTATGTACGGTTCGTTCGTTGCAGAGCAGAGCAGTTCTGACTTAATGTATGGTATGCTCTCTTATTCGAGTTCCCTCTGCACACGCCGTACCGAAACAAGAGTCAAGATATAATATAATATATTTAAATCAAGCCAAGCCCCTTACGTGATAGGGGAGCGCTTGCTTCGTTTACCGTCGAAGGTCTTCGTTTGAATCAAGCCCCCTATTCGAGTAAGGGGACGCGAGTCTAGCTCTGAACTCCTCTTACTGAACTGATCTTTTCTTACTTGACGGTCGGTTCGTCCGTATGGCTCGAAAGCAAGCCAGCATTCTGCCCTTACTGCAATGGGGCTTGACTTCCGCGGGACGGACTCTGACTTTAGCAAGGTTCGTTAAGTCGGTTTGTAGCAGTGCCTCTGATCTCCTCTGCTCTTACTCCTATTACTCTTCAACGAACATACCTTGCGTCAGTGAGGCAGTCAAAGCTGTCTCTTACTCACTGACGCTTCTGACACTTTGCTAAACTAAAGTCGGAACGGAGTTGCAAGGTACGTTCCGTTCGTTTGTGCGCTTTCTGATCGGGTATAGCAAGACCACAGAAGGCATTGAGCTCTGACCGTACAGTGTGAGACTTTTCTCTTTGATTGAACAGAAAGCATTTTTTCGAGCTTTTGAGTCGAACGAAGGCAAAAAAAAAGGGGGAGAGGGGATGAAAGAGATGCGATGCGCTTCCCTCACTTTGCTTGATCCCTCCAAACTTCCAGATCATCACAAGTAACTTTGAGGCGAGATCAGAACCACGAGATACCAGGCCAAATGAGTACTGAACGGAGCTCGACTGAATTCGGAACCCTTATTAATAGAGTTAATAGAGGGGGGGAGCGGAGCGAGACCAAATCGCCCTGTAGTTGTGAGAAAGCCAGGCCAACAAGCGTGAAGGGGCAGTATTTAGGGTTCAAAAGTCTTTCTTCCTGCACTAGTAGCGAGCAAGTTCCGTGGATTTGATGAAACAAGCTTCTCAGTCAGCAAGCTTTAAGGTCGTTTAGAGGGGCAAGAGCAAGCTTTGTATTAGCTACTATAGACTGAATCCAAGATTGCGACGTGAGGAGCAAGACTGAATCCTTATCTATAGCTAGGAGCGAGAAAAAAAAACTTAAATAACTGCCACCTTTGCACGGCTGCAAGAGCAACAAGTGTGCGAATAGTCGTCATCTTGGATTTGCTCCATCTCCTCAGTTTCTATCCTATATTTTGATATCCCTTTTCAACAAGGCGAGCCTTGTATCTGTCAACAGCCCCATCCGCCTTAGTCTTTATAGTATACACCCAACGGCAGCCAATAGCATCTTTTTCAGGAGGATTCAATTCTTCTTCTTTTGATGGAGCGCGTCAAGCTCTTCCTTCATTGCTTGTTGCCAGCAAGCTTGAGAAGAGGCCACAGAGTATGATGAAGGAATGGATTGAGAGTGTAGAGCTGCAAGGAAGGCATTCAAAGTGGAAGCAGTGAAGGAGGAAATAAGCCATTAGTCGTTTTTTAGGCAGGAGGCTTACCCTTATTCTCTCTGGGAGATATTCGTCGTGGAGGTTCGGGAGGCAGTGCCGATGATTGATAAGGCTGTCAATCTTGCAGTCTCTCTAGATCAGTAGTGGGAAAGAGTGGTCGAGCTCAGCGTATCGGATGCAGAGGACGGATCGGTATAAAAAGAAAGACAAGAAAAAAAGAATGAGAATTGAATGAATTGTAATTTCATTCTCTGATTCTTTTTTCACTTTCGATTCTGAAGATAAAAAAAAGAAAAGATAAGAAGAAATTCGGCCACCTCCCACATCTTGACCCACTCGCTCGCTATCTACCTCCCCCACCGCCCACCTTCAAGATCCAGCCGCCCTGTTCTAACAATACGGCCGAATATGAAGCACTGATTCTTGGCCTGGAGATTGCTGTGCAGTCGGGAATCTGAAATATCGGCGATTCGCAGTTTTTTGTTAGGCAGGTTACTGGAGAGTACAAAGTCCTCAATCAGCACCTATTATGTTATGCTATTGGGAAGCGGTCATGGACTTGAGGGCTTTGATACCGTCAGAATTGACCATGTGCCAAGGGCGGTGGGTGGGGAAGGGAGCAGCAGCTGACAGCATGGCACAACTAGGGTCGACTCTGAGGATGCCGAACACATGCCAACAGGTCGTCGTGCAGATTCGGCAGAAGTTGATTGCACCATACCTTCAAAGATGCTTCGACTCGGATGTGATCCACTGTTATAACATAGAGACGGAGGGTGTCGACGAAGGGGATTGGCGTTACCCGTACATCAAGTACTTGAGCAATCCAAGTCAAGAAACGCTAAAGTTGGTTAGGCAGCGGGCCGTGAACTTTGTATTGATTGAAGGGGTACCGACGTGGTGCCGATGGTCTTCTGCTGAGATGTTTAAGTAGACCGGAGGCTGATCGTGTGATGGCTGAAGTCCATGAAGGTCTCTGTGGGGCACATCAGGCTGGACCTAAAATGAGATGGGAGCAATCAAACGGCTGCGCTAACGCGAGGGTTGGTAGTGGCACTAGCTAGCGCACAAGCCCACTTGCTGCCATGCGCACATGCCCCTCTCGCGCGTCAAGCTCTTAAGCTACAGGGCTACGCACCTGACGCAATAGGGGCACTCTAACTTATTTGTCTGCCTCAAAGATTTTTTGACGCAGGATTGGGGAGTAAGAAGACAGGACTCAGTAAGCAAGGGGCGGAGAGGTCTTGCTATCAAAAGTCGGAAGGCGCTAAGGCTTTGGGCCTTTCGGAGTTTACGATAGGGACGGTACGAATGACATACTTACCATTCCACGGGTCTTTCTTAATAGAGCAAAGAAAAATACTGACAAGTCCGATACCGCACGTAGCGAAATGAAGTTCTTTCGGGTTGAAGATGCGATGGTACGAAGTCAATTAAGTAAGCCAAGCTGGAGAGGTAGGAAGAGGTAGGAGTAACCTAAGAGAAGTAGCGGAGAAAGGCGCTTCAGACCAAGCCTTTGATCCTAACCCGATGAGCGAAGCCCGTCAGTCCGATAGTGTTCTATTGACATTTGACGGGGGTGCCTAAAGGCGTGTAGGAAGCAAGACTCTTAAGTAACGAGTGGAAGACGCTCACCCGAGTTCTTTTCCTTAAAGTCTGTTCTTCTTTCTTGTCTGATTTTCTTCTTTTTCCTCTCGCTCTCGGTGCTATCGGTTCCCTTCCCTCAGTTACTTCCTTGCCTTCCCTTACCCAGCTTGAAGTGAAGTTACTTGCTTCAGGGCAATCAGTTTCTTCTCTAAGACCCCTCTATAGCTATTAGCCGCTAGACTCGTCCTTCTCTAAACGGAAGCACGAGTCTAGCATTTGCCTTATGCTGCTTTGCATTTCACCTGCGTCAGTGTGCTATGCGCTCTCGGGCTCGGGGATGGGCTTGATCCAGGGATAGGCTTCTAAGGATAAGGGTTTTCCTGTGGAGTCAAGTAGAGAAGGCCCTGACTTAGAAAAACAAAGGTGAACTAGTATGATTCTTTGCCCCGAAGGTTCGGTTCCGTAGCTAAGAGGAATCTTCTTCAGTAGTGGAATGGAATCATGAAATCCGGGCAACAATCAATTTTCTCACTTTATATTGATATTGCTTTCCCCCCATCTGCAACTGGTCGATGACAATCATGTCTCTTAGAAGCATGTCTCAACTAAGGGGATTCATTCCTCCAGTTATCGATTTCCTCAAAAGCATGGAGAAATGCTTCAAGCTCCTCCATTCCTTATTTAAATCCCGAGAATCGGTAATTCATGCCAAAGATCTGGTAGTAGGGCATGATAGGTGCTTGGGAAGCTTAACAGGTGGAGCCGATAGTCCTGTCTTTAATGCATTGCTTTCTTTCCCACACCGCCCAAGCCATCTGATCCAATAGCTGCTTATCTCTCACAATGAGTTGCTTGCTTGGAAGGCCGGCCTATCTTTGTTTCCTACCTCGGATTTTTAATGCACATCTTCTTTCATGCCCCATTTGAGAAAAGTGGAGTTTTTTCTCTAGAATCGGAAATCGGCATCGGCCTATGCTTTTTGGGAAGTGTGTTGAGCATTCGACTTATCTTTTCCTCCAACCGGCATGAAGGAATGTCCGATAATCCTCCGGTGGCTGGTATGTCCTTTCAGTTCTGGCCTGGGGGACGCCGATCAAAGAAAGCACTCCTATCCTGCCTGGTGTTGATTCGGCAATTTGCGTCTAGTGGAGAGCTGTGTCATCTCAAAGAATAAGCGGATATTGATCTTCCCTTGCATTTATTTACTGTATTGGCTTCAACCACTCCTGAATCGGCGTAAGGCGTAAGAATTCATCGATATCGATCGGACGGCCTTAAATTTAAATGCGACTCATCTCGGTGGATGGGGCTCATCTGATATCTGATGTCATCTGTCGGCGGGTTTCGGTCAGGGAGGTATCGGCTCATTCATGCTTATCCCACTGGTAGCTTCATTGCTTGAATCGGCGGATCAAAGATCGGTTGTGAATACCTGCCTTTAACTGCTAGAGGTGGATCGGATGAGAGGCCTCTATTTGCTTGCTCCTCCTGCTCGCTCTAGTTCACCTGGTTCACTTGTATTTAATCCGAGGTCGAGTCATCCCTCTCCTCTTAGGAGCTCTTTCCTAATTAATCCCCTTTTTTTTTCTTTCCCAGCAGAAAGACTTGGAATAATTCTACCAACTACTGTCTCATGAAAGGGAATGCAATTAAACAAGACTTTCTTTCTCTTGCACCACGCCGAAGCATATGGACACTGCCTAAAGTCAGAAGGAATCGGGTGCCATCTGGTCCCAAAATTGCAGACTTCGGTCTTTGGCATTCTTATCCCGTCCCGAATTTCTCAAAGAAATTGTTGGCATTTGCTATAGCAGCTTTCGCCTCTTCTGCTCTTTTGGTCCGAGCTTCTTTCCTCTGGTTTTCTGCTGGAAGGAAGCTTTAGGAGGGGTCAACTGGGGAATCAGTACCCGGTTTGTCCCTAGGTCTCCTTTACTCGTCGGGGATCTGCTTACGGACTGATTTCTTTTATTAGACTTATTAGAGTGTTCGCCCTTGGTTACGCGGATCAACTCAAAGAGCTATCGGTCGAAGGCCTGGATAGATAGGATAGAAGTTTCAAATCAGAATTCCATTGAATTTCTTTCTAGACTCATCATTATAAAAAAGTTTGCTTCTTATAACTAATAGGTCAGTGATGGCGGGGTATGTACAATTGGATTAAACCAACGAGCCTCAGATCACTCACCATGCTTAAGCAGTTTGTAGGCAGACCTAACCATTTCTCCTTAGTAGTTTTCGCAAGAGATCAATATTTAATAGAAGCGTGGTCTAGTAAATATCACACGGAACACAGACCGGATCTTAGTGATGTTGATGAAGCCGGCTGTTCGCTATTCACATTTTTGACTTAATGTTTGAAGTAGGGTCGTTTAGCTCGACGATAGCGTTCCGTGGCATAGATAAGCATGCATGAGATCTTCGCCTTTAGTAATAAGGTCAGTTAGTTCCTATGAACTAAAAAAGGGTAGAACCTTGTAGTAAATAAGGTCAACTACACCAGTGAACTATATCAGGCTACAATACTACTATACTATTAACTATTAGAAAATGACAACTCAAAATACGTCACTATTACTCCTCTCCTTTTTACCAGTTAATACGAGCATTCAGTGTCTTCGACAGGCACATCCACATCCGGTCAAATCGCCATTTTTTCTGCTAAACTGCACCAGCCAGTAGAATCAAAGTGTGGCTTCGACAAACAAGTCAACCAGGACGCCTGCCAAGGGCGAGCCCAACCCGGCGGCACCATGAGTGAAAAAAACAGTCCATCAACCATCTAGGTGACGACTCGTTTAACAGACAAGTTAGCCCGGGACCCACACTAAGGTCCATAACCAAGTGTGTCACCCGGCCTCACATGCATATCTCTTGACCACAACCCTTTAACAGTCTTTGGCTTGGCCAAGTCAATTTATTCTCTCAGGTAGCACTGAAGGCAATCTATGCATAGCTCGATCATCTCCTTCTCCGTCAGCCTCTTTTCGCATTTTAGTACTTTGATTCTCCACCTTTGAAAGAAATCGTCGAAGCTCTCATCAGAAAACTACTTAGTTGTTGCCAACTCTGCGTAGGTATGTTTTCTTACTGATTAGTAGAAGTTGTCGTAAAAGACCTTAAGAAACTGACTCCAACTGTGTATGAAGTTTGGAGTAATATCTATGAACCAACTTAGGGCAGCCCTTTTGAGGCTTAATGGAAACTGCTTAAGAAGATAGAAGTCGTTCCTTGCAGTGTTTCCACACAGGGCTTCAAAGTGCAGAATATGCTCTCTCGGGTCTCCATCATAGAGCCTGAAATCCCTCGTACACCCTTGTATTGTCGACCTCTGGAGGATAAAGCTTCGAGTATATTACATCCTGCCTCATCTTTTGAGGTATGAATTCATGTGGGCACTCTTCTCGTATCTGCTCCCGCTGTTGAGCCGATGATACTGCTGGCTAGGCCTTCCTGATGGAGGAGAGGTTTGCTTGTACCTGCGGAATGGGGTTTCGCATTGAGGCACTAGGTTGATTGGCGTGGATTACCTGAGGAGGTACTGGGGAAGGATTCCTTATGTTGTCGGCTTGTGCAACTCTAGTGGACAGTGTCTCTACTGTGGTTGCTAGGTTATCGAACTGCGATACTCTGGCAGCCACTCCTCCCAACCCAAGCTTCTCACGAGCTCGGAAATATGGGTTTTGAGTACTAAGCTTTCTTCCTTTGCCCTCCTTGATCTCTGCTCTCTGCTGTGGTACATGGGGCTGGCCTGTGTGGGCGAACCCTGCTTGAGCCTGAGCTTGGCCGTGGACAGGTATGAGATCTTTTTTTTTTATATGCCAGATTCTATCAATCAATCTTTTATAGCACTAACCACTCCGTAATAATAGTGAGGGTGGTACAAAGACGAAGACGATAGGACGATGCGCTCTTTCGTCTGCATTTATGCATTTGCTGGAGTTTTAACAAGAGAAAGTCAGACGATAAGCTACATAATTTTTATTGATCTAGAGAAGGCCTACGAGAGGATTCTAATAAAGATCAGATGGTGGGCACTAAAGAAGAAAGGCATCCCAAATGCTTACATCGAGATCATCCGAGACATGTATGAACGGGCAACAACAAGTGTGAGAGCAGTATGCGGGGAGACAAATGAATTTCCAATTAGAGTTGGGTTACACCAAGGGTCAGCCCTGAGCCCTTATTTATTTGCATGGATTATGAATGAACTGACAATCCAAATCCAAAAGGAAGTTCCTTGGTGTATGTTATTTGCGGATGATGTGGTGTTGGTGGGCCAGACAAGAAAGCAAGTGAATGATGAGTTTGAATCGTGGAGGAAAGCTTTAGAGCGGCGAAGAATGAAAATTAGCAGAGCAGGAGTACATGGAATTTGAATTCAGTGAAGGAGCAAGCTACAAGGATGTTTTAGAAAAAAATCTTTTGCATTAGCATCTCAGTGTGATAGGTTTCGGTATCTAGGTTCCATTATACAACATGATGGTGGATTCGAGGAAGATCTTTCTCACAGGATCGATGCTGGATGGATGAAGTGGAGACAAACAAGTGGTGTGTTGTGTGATCGTTGGGTGTCAGTCAGATTAAAGGGGAAATTTGACAAGACAGCTTAGAAATCTGCATTATAGGGCAGAGTGTTGAGCCCCAAAGAAGAGATAAGAAAATAGGGTACATGTGGCGGACATGCGCATGCTAAGGTGAATGTGTGGAAAAAGACGAAAGGATAGAATTAGGAATGTGGATACTAGAGGTAGGAATAGCGGAGATAAAGGAGAAAATGAAAGAGTGTCGTTTAAGGTGGCTTGGTAACATTCTTAGGAGACCTAAAACGACCCCAGTCAGTTTGGTCTCTTTGATTCATGTAGAAGGAACCAGAAAAAGGGGAAGACCGTTGAAGACATGGGGAGAGGTAGTGAGGAGTAAGATGAGGGAATGTAGAGTATCTGAGGGGATGGCACTCGACAAGACTGGACTAAAATGTGCTATAGCGCAAGGGGCCCACCCGCCTCCCCTTGCCCCCCTCACTCCCGAAGGAATGAGAGGGCCCCTCTGAAAGAGGAAAAAGTAGAAATTCAAATGTTCGATCGGAATACGGATGAGATCAGAAACGCCATCATTGGGGCAAACGATGCAATAGCTTCGGTTAGAGCAAAGCCCAAAATGGCATATAAAAATGATTGTTTTGCCAATGAAGGATTTCGCGCCACGGAATGGATCGAGGAACTAAGGACGTTTCCAATACCGACAGCAGCTCCCGCTGAAGCAATTGTTGCTGCTCCGGCACCTATTGATTTTGCACCTTCTAACATAAAGAGTCGAGAATGATTTTCACGCTTTTCTAACGCTATTTCCTGGATTCAAATAGATTCCTCTTCCCCACGTTCCTTTTATCTCGGGCACTTCTAACGCACAAGCCCCTGACCTTATAGCAATAGGGCACTGCAACTACTGGCCCTATTGCTATAAGGGCGAGCCTATTGCTATAAGGTGCGTAGCTAAAGTAGCAATAGAGCTTTTATAAAGTCAAGCGATTACCTTAGGCAAGGGTTGGTGTGGCCAATAGGGGGGCCGTGAGGCGCCTCTTGCTATTGTAGGCTTGGGGGCTTCAAAAAGTGCCCCTCTGTAGTAAAGGTGCTCCGCCCCTTGTAGTAAGAGAGCCTACGGCGCCTATTACTACTTGGTGCTCCGCCCCTAGTATACAGAGAGCCTACGGCGCCTATTACTACTTGGGGCTTGTGCGCTAGAGAGCGAGCTGGGGCTTGCAGGTTCCAGGTGCCATCGCTAGATTGAGATCTGCAGGGTGGCGGGGACTTCGACTGTACTGTAGGGGTGGTAGGCTTAGTAGGGCTCGAACCTACAATATCACCGTTATGAGCGGTACGTTTCAACCAATTAAACTATAAGCCCCTACTTATCTCTACATGCAATTCGCTCACTTCGGGAAGAGCGGACGGAAAGAGGAGGCCTTTGCTCTATCTGCTTCTTCCTCTTCCCAGGAATGCAGAATTTTCTTATAAATAAATAAAGAGAAATGAGATTTGAAAGAAAGAAAAAGAATGCCAAACGCTTGCTAAGTCACGTACGGCGGGCAGTGAAAACGCGAGATAAGGCTGCAAGTGCCCCCCTCTTACTACAAGCTGGCTCGCATCGCTTTGAGCGCTTCGCTCGCAGGCGTGAGCGCAGGAAACAAGCCTACGCTTTTTGGCCTATTCTTGCTGGATTCCCCTGCATGATCGGTAGGTCCGCTAGAAGTGCCTCAGCTAGTGAAGTAGTTGAGCCTCGAAAGCCTACTTACCAACCAAACTTGCGATCGTCGGTAGCCGCAGAACTCGTTTAGGTGGCTGTTCGCCTTTGGATCTTCACTTCAATAGTTGTCTAAGATAGCAGCGGCGGTAGATTGGGGAATGCTAATCTAATAGAGGAATTCTAATCTTTCCAGGAAAGCCTCTTCTTTCTGGTCTCCATCAAGTGGATTCTTCACCTGGACAAAGATAAGGAGAGGAAGAGATAGAATTCTGGAGAGAATTGATCGTATGCTAGTAAGTGAGGAGGCGCTGTCTTTTGTCAAGGTCAAACGTCAAGTGATTCCTAATTCTATATCTGACTTCCGCCCGGATTAATCAGTCTCCTACCCTTGGTCCTATCCCGTCCCGTTCAGATTAGAACGGAACTGGCTCATTCACCCCGAATGCAGGGAGCAATCAAACTCAAGCGCGAAAGCCGTAGCGCGTTTGGCATTCTTTTTCTTTCTTTTGAAATTCAATTTCATTCATTGTAATTTCATTCTTTGATTTTCGATACAGATAGGTACACTGAACACCAACCCAATCTCGACAATCAAAGTACAAGCAACGGGGTAAAATAGATTTAAAAAGAAGAAGAATTATACATATAATTCGTTCAAAAAGGAATTTAGAAATGAGAATTCAAGAAAGAAATGTAAAGAATTTCAGAAATTCTAATGAAAGAAATAAGACATCCTTGCAAATTCATTCATCAATTTAGAAAGATAATGAAAGAATGAAATGCAAATTCATTCATCAATGAGAATGAAAGAAAGAAGACATCTTAGCCAAGTAGAAAGAAAACATCTTGCGTTTTCAGGCTTGAAGCGAGCCAGAAAGCGCTCAAGCCTCCGCCTATGAAAAGCCGTTGCGCCCCTTTGATTTCAGTTCGGTCAGGCCGAAAGGGCCTATACCTATCTATTCACATTACCTGGACCCGTGGATTCAGGGTCTTCGGAAGCTTCGTCTCTACCTTGAGATTCGGCAAGTGACCTAGGTAAATGATTACTCTTCTACGGTCTCAGTCCGGAATGAGGCTTTAGCTGCTGCTTTGGATGCTGCTGCGGGAAATGCGACTTCGGAAGAAAAGAAATATCTTATTTCGAGAGAAACTAGAACTATGGGTTCAGGAAAAACCGAGCCCGAGAGCTTACTTGCAGCTTTAGTGCCCGCTTAGCTATTATTAGAATTATTCTCATAATTCATTCTAATTATAATAAAAAAAGAAAAAAGAGATTCCTTGGGATTGTTCTTGGGCTTGGCGAGGCATTCTTCGTGTTAGGGACTTCGCTACATGGTGTATCCGACATCTCATTGGAGATGGGTCCACCACTAATTTATGGTTCGACCCGTGGCTCCCGGTGGGCCGCCTTATTGATTCTTTTGGGGATAGATTACGCAATGATACCGCTTTGTCTAGTGTTGCGAAGGTCTCGGAAATTATTGAAGAAGGGCGGTGGGGAAGGTAGATAGCGAGCGAGTGGGTCAAGATGTGGGAGGACTTCACTGGCAAAGAGTGAGTTGCCGGGGTAGGGGAATGAGTTTCAACAGAATATGAAGGGAAAGGGAAGGAGAATTGAGCAAGCTTTGAAGGTCACAGGCTACACTTAGCTATTATTCTCAGATATCATTCATATTATAATGTTATGTTCTTTGCCCTACTGTTTGAAGTCTGGCTTTCTTCATAAGTCATCAAGGATCTTAGCCAAACGGTGACCGGCTTTCGCGAAAGCACTTTGGGCGCAGGTTTCTCGATCAACTAGCTTACTAAATGAAGAAAGACACTGTTATTATATACGAAATTAAGATAAGATAGAGAAGAAGAAGCACGAGTTGAACGGAGCGAGGAGCAGGAGCGCAGTGCGTGCCCGAGAGCAGTAGCAAGCATGAGCCCGAGAGCTTACTTGCAGCTTTAGTGCCCTATCGCGTATGCCCGTGAGCTTACTTGCAGCTTTAGTGCCCGCGAAGCTTTCGGGAAGAGGGGTAGTCTTGTGCGTAAGCATAGCAGATTGAGATCGAGGCTTAGAGATGTGGCACTCATCATAATGATTGAGAAAGGCAGGAGTCAGCCGCACAAAGGCTACTAGCTTGAAGAAGCGAAATGGTAAAGGTCCCTTCCCTCAGTTACTTCCTTGCCTTCCCTTACCCAGCTTGAAGTGAAGTTACTTGCTTCTCAAAGCGAAGCGAGCCAGCTTGACTCCATAGGGGGGCTTGTGCGCTTACTGCAGAGTAAAGGGGCTTGTGCGCTAGAAGTGTGCGTAGCTTGCTGGGGGTGGTCAGAGATGGATCGGGAACTAGCTCTTTGGATGGGGAAACGTGATGTCCCAATCATTGGATATAAGAAAGCGATCTAACCTGCGCTGAATGTTTGCTTCACCTTGCTTTTGGTCTAAGTATAGTCAGATCCACCCAGAGGAAGCTCAACCAGACTGGCCACCAGAATGAAGTCAGCAAACTCCTCCATGCTACAAAAAATGCCTTTTCTGCCACCCTTTTTTATCCGCAAGAAGAAGGGTCGTGTGAAATCCCCACCCACACACCAAGGGAGAGATTACAACTGACGCACGGATAGCAGTTCTTCCCATAAGAGTCTACGCCCAGCTGGAGAGGTGAGGGCAGAATAGCAGAGCAAATACGCGTATTAGTAGCATAGCAAAGCAAAAATGTGTTCCGTAACTCGCACTGCGCTAACGCCCTTATTAGAGTAAAGGCGAGGCGCTCATTCCTTTGCTTGTTTGGCTAAAATGACTTTTTGAACTTGAGATTCTGAAGATAAAAAAAAGAAAAGATAAGAAGAAATTCGGCCACCTCCCACATATTTGATTCCCTCGCCTACAAGGAAACTTGCAACACCAATTGCATTTGTAATTCCATCAATTAGTCGCCTATCAAAAAAATGAACTAGTTCGGCTAATCCTCTTATATTCCCAATTAGGTATCTTGCATAAAGAACGTCTATATAACCACGATTATTTGACCAATTGTATATCGCATTTCTTATTCGATCTAAAAAAATGCTCTTTTGACCCATTTTCACAAATGAATTAATTAAGTCCAAACTCTGAAAAGATGAATAAATGGAACCATATAAAAGGTATGCTATAACTATTCCAAAAAGGGCTATACTAACTGATCAAATTTCATTTGTAACAAATTCATACCAATCTATGGAATAGGTAGGATTCTTATGTAAAAGGTTTATGTACGGAGTTAACCATTTCTATAATATATATAAATGCATTCCTTCTTGATCCAAAGGAATTCCTATTTATCCAACAAATAAAGTAAATAAGACCAATACAAGCATAGGTAGTAACATAGTATTGTTGGATTCATGGGGAAAAGTGGAAGTGTCTTTATTTCCAAAATCCGTACTCGTACTAATGGAACGGATCAGATTTCGTGCATTCTCCCCCATTTGATATTTCTTTTTGGAAAAAAAGGAAATCCTTTCGTTACTATTTCTGGTTGATAAAAGCAAATTTTGGTTAACCCCCTTTGGCTTTGGGGGTTCTTTTCCCCATATAGATATTGAATAGAACGAACTACTTTTAGCGCCCCTGTCATTTTGACAATGAAGGCGTAAATATCCTTCAAAAGTCAGTAAATAGACCCGAAACATATAAAATGCAGTTAATCCCGCTGTGAAACAAGCTATTATCGCAAAAATTGGTGAATATAACCAACTATCATTAAGAATCTCATCTTTGGACCAAAAACAAGCAAGAGGTGGAATACCACAAAGAGAAAGTGTACCTAATAAAAAAGTCATTTTTGTAATTGGCACATATTTTCTTAAACCACCCATAAGAACCATGTTTTGACTTTTTTCTGGAGAATATCCAACAAGGGGTTCCATTGAATGAATAATGGATCCGGATCCTAAAAACAACAATGCTTTATAATAGGCATGGGTGATCAAATGGAATAAGGCAGCTCGATAAGAACCTATCCCTAAAGCTAACATAATATAACCCAATTGAGACATTGTCGAATAGGCTAAACTTCTCTTAATGTCTCTTTGAGCAAGAGCCAAAGTAGCCCCTAAAAATACCGTTATTACACCTATCAAAGAAATGAGAAACATTATGTAAGGTATGACTGTGAAAAGAGGAAAAAGTATAGCGACAAGCAAAATTCCCTAGGCTACCATGGTAGCTGCATGTATAAGAGCCGAAATAGGAGTAGGCCCCTCCATTGCATCAGGTAACCATACATGAAGGGGGAATTGTGCAGATTTAGCAACTGAACCGAGAAATAATAGAGAGGCACACAGAGTCGCAAATCATAAATTGACCCCATCATTATGGATCAAGTTATTGAAAATTTCGAACAAATCCCGAAATTAGAAACTGCCCGTTATCCAATAAAGACCTAAGATTCCTAATAAGAAAAGAAAATCCCCTACACGATTAGTTACAAACGCTTTTTGACAAGCATTCGCCGCAATCGGTCGTGTGAACAAAAATCCTATTAATAGGTAGGAGCACATTCCCACGAGTTCCCAAAAAATAGAAATTTGTATCAAATTTGAGCTAGTAACTAATCCCAACATGGAAGCATTGAAAAAACTCATATAAGCAAAAAATCTCAAATACCCTTGATCGTGAGACATATAATTGTCACTATAAATAAGAACCATTATTCCAACAGTAGTGATTAGTATTGACATAATAGAAGTAAGTGAGTCGATCAAGTAGCCAAACTCTAAGGAAAAATCATTATTGATGGTCCAAGACCATAGATATTGATAAGTGGAACCCCCATTTATTTGTTGAATAGCTAGATCGGCCGAAAACCCCAGCGCTATGCTTAGCAATGCAACACTAGGAAAAGCCAACACACGGCGAATGTTTTTTGTTGCGGTCGGAACAAGCAGAAGTCCCAATCCTATTAATATAGTAACTGGAAGTGGAATGAAAGGTATGATCCATGCATATTGATATGTATGTTCCATAAAATCAAACCTTTTTTTATTAATTCAATTTCTTTTTTCACTTTCGATTCTGAAGAAAGAAAAAAGGAATAAATAAATCAATCAAATTACGGGAAGCTTCGTGAAGTGCTTCTTTAGGGGTTAAACTCCCATTTGTCCATATTTCGAGGAAAAGTCTCTCTTGTTTCTCGTTCCCATTCCCATAAGAATTCATACTATGATTCACATTTCGAACAGGCATGAATACAGCATCTATAGGGTCACTTCCATCTTGATAGTTAGATGGGGTTTTCATACGATATCCGCGATTCCTCTCGATTTTGAATTCAATACACAAATCAATTGGCTCTGTCAGGCTAGCTATATGTTGTGTAGTATCAACTATTTCCACGGAGGGTGGTGAGATGATATCTTGAGCAGTTACATATCTAGGACCCCTGACGCAAATAGATGCGTCGAGAGTTCCATACAGATTACTTCTCAATACAATTTCTTTTAAATTCATTCAAATTTCATGTACAGATTTTTCAATACCGGCTATCATAGAATATTCATGCGGTACCTTATCGGATTTTGCACGTGTGATACATGCTCCTTCTATTTCCCCAAGTAGAGCCCTTCGCATCGCGATACCTATCATATCTGCTT